>NC_028645.1:24479377-24519929 GCF_001406875.1 Solanum pennellii
TAAACCCCCCCCCCCCCCCCCCAAAAAAAAAAAGAAATTGTCAAACAAGTCATATCTTCATCATCTTTTGAAAATATATTCATCTATAACAATTGGATATGAGTATCCATGAAATGGAATACAAACTTAGGAAAATCGACATCACTTTTCCGCTCGTAACATAAAGCTCATTCGAGGGATCTTTTTTTTTTTCTCTTTTCAGTCGTGACACAATATAACAATTAGATAATAAAAGCGCATACTTAAATTGATCACACAATTTAACTTTACATTTAATCATTTCCAACATAGTTGATTCAAGTTTCCTGTAAATTTCCTCAAGAATTCATGAGGTGTGTAGGCATAAACTCTAACTTCTTACCTCCAACGCTATCATTTTTGACATTTAGATAGTAGAGTATGTAGCTAAAAAATATATGAACATCCGAACATGTAAATCTACACTAAAAGATCTGTAAAAATGTGTTTATAAAAAAGTATTAATCATTAGATGTGAAAATATACTAGTTGAATTAAGATAAGAGAAATAAGTATTTTTTAAATAAGTTATCATTAAAGATTGTCTCAAATTGCTTCTGGTGTACGTGAGTTGCTTGAGTGGTGAGAAAGAGAAGGAGAATGAAAATAATGAGAAGAAAGCGTGGAAGAGTCCTTTTTATTTTTGGTAAACCATGTAAGAGTCCTAAACAAACTTGTATAATTAATTTAGACTCAAGTTACACATATAATACTCTTTTAATTATTTTTATTTAAATATTAAAAATATGTGAATATATTAAGAGAAAACATAAACATTTCTAAAAATGAGGTGATCATATAATTTTCTTGGGTGGATAGTAACTAAACTCTTATGAAATTGGACACTTTTTTTTATGAACATTGAGATCCACAAATACTTGCGTGAATATTTAACAAAAAAATCATACCAAAATAATAATTAAGACTCTACATTACATTACATAAAAATATTTTTTATTTTTATCGAGCATAATTATATTACAAAACATAACATATTGAGGTATATTTTGGCTGAAGATTTTTATAAAAACAATGCAAAATATTGTTTAAAATCCCCACACACAAAAAAAAAGGAACTAATTCAGGCTTCTATGTATAGCTTAGTACTTGTCCAAACATTCAACCATAGGGTTTTGGACTTTCACTAGAAGTGACTTGAATTAGTGATTATAGAAATTATAAGAAATGAACTTTTTTTTTTATCTATTAGAATATTGCCGATTAGTTGGTTGGCTATCTGAACTCTCATCCAATGGTGAGGATTCAATTCCTCATATTGTTATTCCATTTCCCCACCCCCAATTTTTACTTTTAATTTAAAATGTGAAATAGAATATTTATTGAAGAGGCAATTGCATTATGCGAGAACTAAGAATAAATAAGCTATGATATCTCTCTCTCTCTGATTTATGATATGACCTAGTTCAAACCAGAGAAGAAAATCTTTTAAATAGATTGTTTTCATAATATTTTTACCAATGTAATCTCATAATTCATATTGAAAAAAATTAATTTTGTTGGGTAAAGACATTAGATTAATTGAACATAACAAAAAAAGACATTCATCAAGAGTATAGTTTGTTAAATTTGTGACAGACATTAAAAGAACTTATTTTAGTCGAACTTGAATGATTAAAGTTGCTCAATAGTATAACTAGTGACAAATTTAAGATTTAAATTTGATGTGTTCGAATAATATTTAATGTTCTTAGCACGAAACTCATCAGACTTATAAGGTTATGAATTAAAATTTAATTGTCGTTGAAATTTTTGTCATTACTTGTAAAAAAATTTATTCTCCAAATAAAAAATAGAGTTTGGTGCTTTAACGCAGGTAATTGTATTTAATTGAGTTTTGCAGGGTGTATAGAACCAACAATGGAAGTTTATACCATTAATGTGATCATAATTGATGATAACTTTTTAATTCGCAATTCATTTGGTTTAGTGGAAAAATTAGTTAGCATATCTTTACCTATGTTGATTTATTTAATTTCCCATGAAATATTATAGTAGATTCAACAAAAAAAAAAATTGGATAATCATGATAACAATTAAATTTGAAAATAAGTATTGAAATAACAAGAGAATATCAAGATAATTTTTGGCATTTCATACGTAAAGTTTCTCCTACAAAAGAGTAAGAGGTTATAACTATTTTATTTGTAATATAACACTAAGATGATAACATTGCAATCTCATAAAAGCTTCTAGGACAAGTTTACTCTTCATCAATCATTATTTTTCATATTCGATAACATTTAGCAACTCTTCATTTTGCAAAAAAAAAAAAAAAAAAAAGACAAAAAAAAAACATGTTAATCATCTATAGGATATATTTTATATACATTGTTAACTTCAATATACATGATGAGATGAACACTAACCTCTTCAATTTGTTGGTCAACCTCCTTAGATAGCTTGTCTTCATCAAAAGTTAAGCAAGTAAATATACTCCTTCTTCCAATCAACGATGTTTTTTTTTTCTTGCAGAGCAATGAATGTTGAAAAATATGTGCCTCCTTTTCTATTTCCTTCAATGTTCTAAGAAAATAATAGTAAGCAACATAAGAAAAAATCATGAATAATTTAAATAGACAAAATTTGACACAGAAATAGTTTAACTATATATAAAAATAGGTGCTTTTTAATCATGAAAGTAAGATAAATTATATGTTTTAATATATACATAAAAGTAAATTTTGATGGACAATTGATGGATATTATTTGTTAAGAGCCGGATGAGGAGAGAAAACTAAAAAGAAACTCACTTGATCAGTGGCTCATATCTCTCGAATCGTCTAAAAACTGTAAGAAACATTAAAAAAAATTCATGAATATATAAAATAAATAAGATTTTAACTTATATACACTAATAATGTAAAGAAAAACTTACTTTGGCAAGTTCTTGTTGTGAACTAAAACCCCTACTTCTTGAAGAAGCCATTGAAACAAAAAAGAAAATTAATAATCAAGATGGTCTTATTATGCTTCTTTTTCATATGATTTGGTTCTCTTAAGAGGAGAAAACCCATTAAATAAAAGAATTTCATAATGTTCTTACAAAAACTAATGGCCAAAGTTCAAGAAAATGACATGATATCCGTCCACTAAGAAATTAATAAATGAGTTTATGTTTTGTGCATTGTCAGTGTACAAAATTTTCTACACCATTAGTTACTTTTAATGAGATTTAACCATAGTAACTTACTTTAATAAAATAACCATGATTTTTTTTTAAAAAAAAGAAGAAAATCAACAATTTTACTATAAAAAGGACATCAACATGGTAGTTGAATCATACTTGGATTCTAACTAAAATTATTTCCATAATTAAATTATTTGTTTCAAGGTTAATTACAATTATATGTTTAATCGTAGGTTTTTCTCATGCTCTGGTGAACATTGCAGATTTATTGACAATGTAACTATTCTCTCTTCATTGATATTTTAATTTTAGGTATACTTATGATGTGATTTATGTGTACTGTGTCTCATTTAATTGTTTGCACAATCAATTCTCTAATACGATTTCACGGCTTATAACTCATTGTATCTTACTATAGATAATGGTGTTCTCCATACCATACAATATCATATATATGTAGGCTTGATATTCGGATTTAATTTGTAGATAAAATAATACTAGTTGGAATTAGATAAATGTGATGAAATCTAACCTTTGCATCGAACTTCTTTAACAGGGTGGATCGCTTGAGTGTAAAAATCATGTGGGGTTTGGTTTTCCTTAGCTGGGAAGAGAAAACAGGACTGTTTTTTTTTTTTCAATTACTTTCAGTCAGTCAACTGAGTTTGCTTTCTAGTAGGTTGGAAGTTCATGGAGCATGCTTTTCCATCAACCCCAAATGGTTTCAGCACACCAGCAAGCTCATCGACTTAAGCAATCGTGCACAAACGCCAAAAGATACTCTAAAGCAACAACGCCTTGTTAAGTTGGCATGCAGTCAATAGCTACTTCCCTAAACTCGCTACTATTTTCAAGCTCAATGATAAAACATCTTGGTGCTGCATCTGTATCTGATTTAGTCAGCTGTAATTTGACGAAATGTTTTCTTCATCAAATAATCATGTTTTATCGTTGGATCTACCATTAGACAATGACATTCTGCTAGACTTTTCGAAACTCATGCAAATGTATTTGGGAAGCCCGTCCAATGTATGCTCATTGGCCTCGTCAGTGAGAGTTCCCTTTGAACCTCTTCTGTTATCTTCAAGGAACGAGCTTTTGTCTCAATTATGATGCATCCACGATATTGGTTATTAATACAAGTGAAGTGAATAAACTTTTCATGAGAATAGGTGGTCAGGTGAAATTTTCTCAGAAAAAATCTTTAAACTATACTATAATCCGTGATTCCTCAATGTTGGGAGCCAAAGTCAATTGGAGCTCTACTGAACCATACTCATCGGCTAAACAAAATTGAAGTTGTTTCGAAGAGAAAAATGAGACGCTTTATGCTTTCAAATATAATTTTATTCAAATTTGTGCTATTTTATGAAATGAAAGTTTTGTTGGAGTTGTCAGAATAAAGTATCTAATGTACTCCCTCCGTCCCATTTTACGTGGCACAATTTCTTTTTTGGTGAGTTCTAAAAAGAATGTCACATTTTCTTATATTGTAATTATTTAAAGGTACAATTCATTTTTTATTCTTCTTGGTCCCACTTAATTAAATTATACTACTCTAATACATTTATGAGGAGATATAAAAGTGAATTTACTTTTTTGAAGGGCAATTCGGTAAACATTTCAAAGCCTTCTTTATTTCTTAAATTCCGTGCCGGGTCAAATATTGCCGCATAAAATGGGACGGAGGGAGTAATACAAGTCCATCTTGGTACTATTATCAATAAAAACTTATTGGATTCATTTACGAGCTAGACATGTATCTCTTGTTTTGCTATCTTTGAAATGTAGAAATTAAGACGAAACTCAGACTCCTGATGCTATAACCAGCAGGTTAGGGAGAAGGAAGAGGGAAAAAACTTAACAACATCTAGTGTTATCACATGTACTTACAAACCGGAAGGAACACAATAAGTCATGTCCCAGCCTTGTTAACATTGCGAATATGAGAGTTTCGAGTGCTCTGGTCTATTACATAGCAAAAGTACCATCAAGTGATGGAACTCGATAGAGAGGAGCAAGAAAATTGAACTTATTACAAAGATCATTCCTTATTACATAATCATTTATGTTGTTATGAACTAATGCACTTTCAGCTGCATCATTAATTTTGTTTTCATATATTTATTATAGGCTAATTGACCGAAGGCAAACCTCTTTTAAACTACTCAACAAAGATTTTTCTTCAGGGATAGTGAAAGACTATGTGATACTGGTAGACCTATATTTAAGATTCCAACATCAGTAGAAATAGGGGCGAAGCCAACATGTTGTTAGGGGGTTCAACCTCCTTCAGCGGAAAATATTACTATTTATATGTGGTTAATTTTTTTTATGTATATATAGTAGATGTTGAACTCCCTTCGTTTAATTTGTGAGTTTACTTCTTCAAATTTTGAACCCCCTTACTAGAAATACTAGTTTCGCCACTAAGTAGAAACATGTTTTATAAACCAACTAAAGTTAGCCAAGGAGTTCATTAAAGTCTCAACAAATTATATATGTTTTTATTATAAACAAAGAAAGTGAACTAAGAAGATAGTAATCAATTGAAATCAGTTACCAAAGGAAAGATTCAAAACAAATAAGAATAATAAACATCATTCCATTATTTATTCCAAGAAATAGTGTAACAATAGACCAACTCTCCGCTTCTTTCCACAATCTTAATAAGCGAGAAAAAACAGTTGACAAAACTAAAGTATGAGTGACATATATCATTTTCAACAAGTTCTCAAAGCATGTGACACAAACTTGATTTGTTTGTCATCGTTAGTTAAGGATGATGCAGTGCACAAATCTGCTAAAAGTAATTTATAAGAGAAAGAGAGCATCTGGATGCTAATTCAGGACAATGTACGAGTTTGATTTGCATGATACTGGTACAAGAACCCACACTAACATATTGAACTATGTAGGACGATGTTGTTGGACTGGAGTTGAAGCCACTTTCATAATATCCTAAAATGAGAGTAATAATTCATCAACACGCAGTAAAAAACATATAAACGATACGATCAAAGGAAGAATAGTTCTTTACCGTAAATGAGATGGCATAAGGATAACCAATATTCTCAAAATATTCTTGATAGAATTCTGTATAAGTATTAGAGTTTGTACTACATATGAAATTTAGAATTTATTACAATTAGAATAACCTTTGATGTGCAAATTGATAATGCTTTTCTGACTTTGTAGCTCGTTGAGATAATCTAATTGAATGGATCATAATGTTATTAAACCACAAAGTAGACGGTTTCAAGTTTTGTGTTACATTTGGAGAATCATTAACTTTTTCTTTGGTAGCATTTCTTGTCCATCGATCTGATAAATAATATGCCGGAAGCGAGTGAATGTCTTTTTTTTTTTATAAATATCATTAGTATATGTCTACACAGAACTACTATAAACTCAAACTTGTGATATGAACAAACAACTTTTTCACGTCTAGTTTAACTATATATATCGACTTTTGTCTCTGAAGTTGATGCACTTTATAGATGTTTGCTCCATCCTTAACATTAATTTTCTCAGAGATAAACTTTTGTGACTTAAATAAGTTCTTCTTGAAAAATCTGAGATATTTTTCTTGTATATTTCTTTGCCGCTTCATCCTCCATAGGGTACAAAGTTTTCAAGATAGGTCTTGAATATTTTGTCTTGTAATCCTACTCCCTTACTTTATTGTATCTAGTGTGAATAGCCTTATCATATTGTACCACAAATTGGAGTACTAGAATTCAGATAATCTTTAAAAAATTGTTCATACTCTCACTTCTTTGACTTGTTGACATGCGTGCACAAAATGCAGTACGCACATACGCCGGTATTCATTTTTCACAAATTGTATATATTCTCTACAATCAACTATTTTCTTCTAAATTATATATTTTCATCCCTTAGATCCACATTGTTTCAAACTCCTCAGGAGTGGTCATACCATGAATACACCAACTAAATTTTTTACTGAAATCACCATACTTATGGCAAACATGACTTAAATATTCTGGAATCTTCTTTGTTATATGCCACATACAAAAGTGATGTTTACTGTAGGAAAAATTGTTGCGACTGCATTTTTTATGGAAGAATTTTGATCTGTTATGATTGTATGAGGTGCAACTCCAAACATTGTCTCTTCCCAAGTGCATAGTAACCACTGGAAAGTGTCTTGACTTTCATCCCAAAGTAGAGCGTAACCAAATAAAAGAGATTGATGATGATTGTTAACTCCTATAAATGGAACGAAAGACATATTATATTTATTTATCATATATGTTTGATCAAAAACCATATCTTCTCCGAAATTCAGCATCAACCCAAAAACAATTAGCTAAACTACCATCTACATCCATCTATATAGCATAAAAGAACATAGATTCTCATGTTAACGCTTTTGAAAATATTGTAGCATTAATTGTGCATCTCCTTTTTCGAGATCCTTTTTTCTTCTCATTTGCAAATAATTCTGAATATCTTGACCTGTTAAATTCATTCTTTCAACACCCCCTGCTTGATTTATCAATACTGACACTATTTTACTTGGATGGACTCCATAGTTATCCAACAAAACAATAAGATTTTTTTGGGCTTCTGTTTTTTTCCTTTTTTACCGTAAGAACTTTTGACTATTTGAAGATGCAAGTTCATGATTGTGCTCAACAACAAGCCTACAATCAACCCATTTATCTTCTCCTTTCTTCGATATATATAACAACGTCTTGCATCCTTCTCTGGTTTCGTCTTGTGGTTTATTACTTTCTAAATTTTTCTTTGAACGTAACCCTTGCATTGAATAGACAAACTTTTGACCAATTATTGATTATTTTTTCTTGATTTAGTCATACGACCACGACGCACACTAAAACGACTACGATGAGCATAATCAAGATAAAACTTAAAGGAATCATCAAGTGACTGAAAATACTTACCTATGTAGGGGTCTTTAGAAATTTTTCCACCTATATCGGAAGTAGTTCCAGTTCCATCGACGTCACTTTCTTCTAAGGAAACTTCAACTCCTATATTTTGCTCATCTATGATTGAGTTTTTCATTAATCCCGCAAATTTGATTCTGCAAATTCACCTGCAAAGAAAATATTTACACTTATCAATAAAAAACTAATAATTTATATAGGGGAAACGTTTACAAGAATCAATAATTCTCCACTAACTAGAAGAAGCTTATCAAGTTTCAAAATTGTTTGATACTTTATAAATTATTTCTTAACAGGGCGACAATGTTTGACACTATGAAAAGTTTGATGTTGTGAAGAATTACTTGAAAAATGAGGAAAATCTACAATAAACGTATAACTGTAATTAACTTTGGGAAAAAAATAATTTAATTCGTGAAAAATTTTTAGTTATAATCCAAGTATGATTCAACTACCTTGTTGATGTCCTTTTTTTAGTAAATTGTTGATTTTTTTTTAAATATTAATTATGGTTATTTTATTAAAGTAAGTTATTGTGGTCATTAAAAGTAACTAATGGTGTAGAAAATTTTGTACACTGACTGTGCACAAAACTTACTCTTTTTTTTTTTTTACCATATTCCTGAGATATGCCAAAAAAATAAAATTTATTAATTTCATTGTTGACTGATATCTTGTCATTTTCATTAACTTTGACCATTAGTTTTTTTTAAGAAGATCATGGAATTCATCTATTTAAAGGGCTTTCTCCTCTTATGAGAACCAAGTCATATGAAAATAGGCACAATAAGACCATCTTGATTCTTGATTTTCTCTTTTTTTTCAATGGCTTCATCAAGAAGGGGTTTTAGTTCACAATAAGAATTTGTCATCAAGTGAGTTTTTCTCTACATTATTAGTGTATATAAGTTAAAATCTTATTTATATTATATACTTATGAATTTTTTTTAATGTTTCTTACCTTTTTTAGAGTTCAAGAGATATCATGTCACGACGGGGGAGCACCCCCTAGAAGTCACATGTCGTACTTGACCTTCGGAAGTCTTTTACAAGCTCATAAACATCACTCATTGCATTGTCATAGGAAATTTAATGGAAAAGTCAAAACTTTTCATAGCACATCGTATGCTATAATCATCATTTCATATAAACATAATATTAGTCATAATACGTAGTTAGACCTTTAAGTCTCTTTTGCCATCTTAGACTCAACATCAATAGAGTAGAATAGGGACACAACCCTTAACAACATAACATATTTAACTAAGCTATTACATAACTTTAATTAAGAACATAACATGGAAATCCTTGAAACATAAGGACCCCTTTTCTTGAACTTGGGGAAGCTATCCAAGCCCTTCACTTTAAGAGACATCCTCTAGTCATCACCACCTACACTTTATAGAAAAATATGAAGAAGAATGGTGGTAGTACAAGAATGCACTAAGTACAACAACCATGCAAAAATATGCATTTAAAGAGGACATTTTATCAGAAACCATGCTTCACGCCTTTTTTGTGAAACTCCTTAAACATTAACATAATGAGCATCATACAACTTACATACTTCATATAGGAATGTACAATAATCAAAACACCACATAAATCCACATAACTCATTTAAGGCACATCTAACATTTCATAACATTATTCTTACATTACCTTAAGTCCTTTACCCCTAAGTAACTCTCTAGTAACACTTCGTGTAATGCATGAATAGTTTTCCATTCCACTACCCACACTAAACCATCACCTTAAGGTCACCTAGGTGAACATCACAAACCTTCATTAACACCAAACACATATACATATACATAGAGGCATAGCATATGATGACAATAAAAGCTTCACATATAACTCAACATAATGCATGAACCTCATATAAGACTCATTCCAAGACTACATGCAAGACAAGAATTCCAACATCATCATACTAAGGAAATAGTAAACATATACATACTTGGAATTCATTTCATGGAGACATTATAAGACCTTACTCATAATCCCAATCTAAGCCTACTATTGCAATGTACATGTGAAGTCCCATAACCTCACACATACTCATTAAACTCATAAAGAGACCATAGGCATACCATTTACTAAATACATCAACATGAAAACCATAGTCAACTACATACATAAGTAGGACCTTCATCATATGTCAAGTAAGAGAAACATCATGCATACAAAGTGAGACCTTCATTGTATAGACTTCATAGGACTCATACTATGCATATTATCATACAAGTAGGTCAATACCATAATGACATGCATAAAATACATAGACATATGCATATACATATATAACGCCTTCCTAGAACTCCCTTAAGACCTACTTGTGCAATACATATGTAAAGTCTCATACCCTCACCTACAATAAGCAACTTCCCTTAGGTTATTCTAGTTAGGGTTCATTATGTTACTTCCATTTCCATTTTACTTTAGGGAAATCCTATCCTTAATAGAAAATAAGACAATGTTAGATAAACATGAAGTCCGGGGTTATGGAACCCCACACCGAAAGGAGGTTCTCTACTTGCCAAGGTAGAACATTAACATCATTCTAGCATATTAGGTGGATCCACTTGCAAGGTCCTATGGGGCAACATAGTTAAGGAACTAGGAGAAATCTATTGGACCCTCTACATGTCCATTATCATTGGATTCCTCATCGCATGCGAAACCACGGGTGAATCTCCCTCCCAGGGAAGTCAACACCTCATGTGGGCCCATAGGCAAATCTCTGTCGAAGGGAAGTCAACACCTTATGAGAAACCATAGGTGAATCTCCCTCCAAGGGAAGTCAACACCTCTCATTTTCAAGTTCACTTAGTGCTAAACTAAGTTCCATTTTTAGAAAAGCCTTTATTAAAATTATTTTCATAAAATAGGCTTTAGGAGAATTAATCTGTTATATGCTTATCTCATAGGTTATAGATGAGAAGTGTACTTTCATCAAACTAAATCATGTGAGAATGTCCTTCAACATGGGCATAACATATCTATCCAAGCATAGTCTAGTTTAGAGTACAATTGAGCAAACCTTTCAAAAGGCTCTACTTACTAGTTTATCATACACAATTAATTATGAATTCATTCGTGTGTGTGAACATGTTCATACATGACGAAACCTTTCACATACCATATATAGACACTATACATATGCATTCTTCATCATATCATATACTTTCATGTTCATAGCTTAATCATACATTCATATTCATGTACATAGAGTAATCACCCTAGGAACTATTCTATCAAGGTAGACATGTGCAATGTATAGGCAAAGTCTCATACCCTTACCTATACTAGTTCACCTATCAAGTCATCCTAGTTAAGATACATTATCACACTTTCATGACATATACTTTACATGCATAGTAGTAGACAATAGTGCATATGAGAACCATCCTTTCATTAGACACCATGAATCTACCCTAGTCATAGATATCCATGAGATGTGTGTGTGCATATTGGTCAACATGATCACATAATGGATATCAAAATAACATTAAGGCAACCACCCTCTTAAGATCACAATACACATTCATGTTTAGACTAAACACCACATTATAGCATAGGATAGAAGGCATATTCATCATTTACATCTAGGAATCCTAATTATGCTTAAGAAAACACATTCATATAGGGGTACATAGGTAGGGGTCATTCATCAATAATAATTCATCAATGTCACATGTATATACCCTCCTAAGCCTAGAATGATCATTCATATGTAGGAGACTTCGTCAACATACCTAGAACATGATACTAGTAAAGGAGACTAGACATGCAACTTCACATTGTGTGATTATCATAACCACACTTCATAATTCATAAAATTTGCTTCAAGGCCATGATCAAAACAAATAGAGATTGACAAGAATGTAAACACCGCCACCATAAGTGGATCATACCACACAATGCCCTTCAAGGCCAATGTGACTACCAATTCTATACAAAGTAGAAGGAATAGGGAAATCTTACCAATTCTCCTTGCTTTGGTCATCATTGATCAATTACCAATAATTCATCATCGATTCACATAGAAAACAGTATCTATAATCAATTTAACATAATTGAATCATACTATAATCAACCTAACATCAAGATCACAATGTCCACATTATAGGCTAAATTAAGAAATTCGGAGGATCATAGGTTCATAATGAAATTGGATCGAAATTCACATTAAAAACAGCAGCTAATCATCAATTTATCATAATCATGCTTTTGAAATCATTTTGAGAAGGAACCCATGGCTAGATTGAAAGATAGAGAGTTTGATAATGAAATCTCACTGAAAAGCTTTGAAGGAACTCCTTTGATGAATGGATAACTAAGGATGAAGGATCACCATACCTCATTATATGAAAATTCCACAAAAACGTAAACAATAAAGCTCGAGAATCCATAACTAAGGTTGTTCTTGAGCTTCATCTCCAGTGGAGGTTTCTAGAGAGGATTTGTTTTGAGAGGGAAGGGTGAGATTTGAAGAATAAATTGGAATAGGGTTTTTTATATTGTTAACTAACTCAATATGCCAAAATACCCCATAATAACCGTCCATACTCTTTTTGGGACGTGGGGTGAATTTTTCACCCCTTGCATGGCAGTGTTTAAGACAGTGTTGCAGGCCTCCATCGATGGAGGGCAGTCGATGGACCCTTGGTGTAACGACGACCTGTTCTGCACTTCCGTGCTTTGTGACAGAGACGACCATTTGGGGGATTAATCTCCCACACCTAAGTGTGGATCAATGACCCTCATTGATGGGGCGTAGATTGAGGGACGATCCGTTGATTGAAGCTCGTCGATTGGACACAGCCAAGGCAGTGACTAGGCAACGTTTGGGTCCTCCTTAAGGACCCCTTGGGTGGTCCTTGGGGAGTCGTTCCCAAACGTTTCAAATCTAATTACGATCATAAACATGTTAAGTACATGCCCTATTAAATTGAGCATCAAACAACTTGTACAACATACCAAGGCATACTAGCACGTCTAAGGTCTAACTTTCGAATGTCTCGGACGTTTGACCTCCGTTCCACTTCAAATAAAGTATACACATTGTAAAACACTTAATTAACATGTTATTAACCTTTTTATACATATGTGAGGCTCTATACACCTTAGTTAATTTTGAGAGACCTTACAAGTCACTTATCAAGTGAGTTTCTTTTTAATTTTATCTCCTCATCCCGATCTTAAGTAATAACATCCATCAATTGTGCATAAATATTTTTTTTTGTATAATTATCTTACTTTCATGATTCAAAGCACTTATTTTTTTAATATATGGTTAAACTATTTCTATGTCAAATTTTATCTATTTTAAATTCTTCATGATTTTTTTCTTATGTTGCTTACTATTATTTTTTTAGGACATTGAAGGAAATAGAAAAGGAGACACATATGCTTCAACATTCATTGGTCTGCAAGAAAAATTTATTGTTGTTGGAAAGGAAGAGGGTATCTACTTGCTTAACTTTTGATGAAGGCAAGATATCTAAGGAGGTTGACCAACAAATTGAAGAGTTAAGTACTCATCTCATCTGATATATTGAGGTTGAAAATGTATATAAAATATATTCTATATATATGTCACATGTTGCAACAAGAAACGACTAGAGAAGAGTTTACAATATGAAAATACTTATTTTTGAAAAGAATAAGAAAATAGTGAGTTTTGGTCAACTGTAAATGATCATAACTACTAGCTCAGGATGAGTTAGAGTAGTTCCAGATTTGGTCGGAAAATCCTTAGAATAATCTTTCCTACGCTGCGAAGTTTGCGCGATTTCGATATCGTATGAGTGAGGTTGTGTCTTTCGATGTTGGGTTGTTGGATTAAGGAAAGTCCAATCAAGATTTGGGAAGGGCAAAGTTGTCTTTCCCTTACCCAATTATATTAATTCGTGTTTAGGAATTAATTGGGGTAAAAGCAGACCTTTGTTCAGTTAGGAAAAAGACATTTCACGTTAGGGCTTGAAGAAAGAGAAAATAGGAGAGAAATCAAGAATTGCCAAGAACACTCAAGTTTTGTGTGTAGAATTCGTTGGGGCGTTATCCCTAAAAAGATATGTGAGATCACATAGTGTTGGTTAATTCACCCACACGACAATCTTGTTTAAATTCAACGAATCTAAGTATTTGAATGTCAAGAAAGTGGGTTCTTGAAGAACATTGTTAAGGTTTTTGTTGAATTTTTGATGGTTGTGTTGTTGAAGTTCTGATTCATGTTTCGAGGTGAAATTTTATGTTAAATCTATTGTGCATTGATATTACTAATGATCCTAAGTGTTTGGATAAAGAACCACGGATGTTTGGAGGATTTAAAGATGAAAAACGAAGGAGAAAAGTCAAGAACACTTGGGATAAGGGTTGGGGTGTCGCGCCTCTCAGAGCCCCAAAAGAGAATATCTGGCCATAGGGCCTTGGGCACCGTGCAATCTAGAGAATCCCATGCTGCTCTCTGAGGTTTGCGCGCTGGCGCCCTGCGCCTCTCAAAGCGCCAAGGACACCAGTTCTCCCCATTCTTCACCCACCTTTTTTTATAGGTTCCTAAGTGATGTACCTATGCTTCTTAGTTTATTCCAACACTGTAAGGAATATATAAACATCACGAAATTATCCAAAAATATGAGATCATGAACCTTGAATCCAAAATCCAATTCAGGGAAAGTTAATATCTTAGTTAAAGAAGTTAAGAAGCAAGGCAAATCGAAGTTCTTAAAGGTTTTAAAGAGTCTTTAGCAACGTTTTAACTTTGTTTTTAAGATTCAACTTTCAAGTTAAGTAAAAAATAATGAGTTGGTTTTATTTTCAAAAGTTAAAAGGGAACTATGTATTACGTAAGAGTTGTTTTAAGACTCAAGTTTCAAGCTATGTAATGAGTAAAAAGTTGAGTTTATTTCTCAAAAGTTATAAGGGAACTAAGAGTTTATAAATATTTTCACAATTTAGATAAGAGGAAATGAAGATTTCTCAAAAGAGTTTTGAGCAAGGAAAGGGAACATTGATTCCAAGAGAGGTTTTAAAGTTAAGTGTTGAGTAATTATCTCAACCCAAGGAATGAAATTGTTTCAAAAACACTTGAAGCTAAGTATATTGTTGGGAGTAGTATTGAGCACCCATATGGCAATGTGAATTTATACTAACTCAAATCTCAAAAAATCATGTAGCCATCATGGGTATTAATGGTTATACTTCTAGACGATCACATAAGTTAGGATAATGGATCCACTAAGTAAAGTAAGGTCCTATACCGATGGCAAGGTATAAGATGGTCCTCGGCAGTGTGAGGTAAAATAAAACGTCATACCATCACTTACGCTCATAGTGATGGTTTTCGGTTAGAGAATGTGCCAAAAAAGTTACATTACTTTAAAGAGAAAAGACATAAAATCACCATTGAAGTTGTTTTGAATTTTCAAAAAGACATTTTAAATTTGCGAGTATTCTATTACCCCATGAAACTATCTAAATCTACAATAAATATACCATTTTGACTAAATTTAATACAACTCGTGTTGTCACAAAATATGGGCGAAGGACTGTTGATAAAACTTTATACCAATGTAAAATTGCCATTTGGCACTTCCAATTTGAATTATCGAAAAAAAACTGTAAAAACTCATCTATGAATTTTTTTAACTTTATTAGGGATAGATTTTTATTTTTTCAAATCTTTTTTCTCATCTTCCCTACCATCATTAGCTTACCCATATTTCTTGGACATCTATGCCTTCCTTCATATTTTTTTCTTTTTCTCTTTTTTCTTTCTGGTGTTTTTTTTAAAATAATGTTATTTAGTTCCTTTTTTTTTTTCGAAAAACAAATTAGTTTAGTGATTTTTTTTGTTCCTAAAAATCAAGATTGGGATTCGGGAGTAATTAAACAATGAAAAACTCAATTTGGGAGTAAGAGTTGGAGAAGGTGGTGATTTAAATGTCAGATTTTGACTTGGTAATATTTGAGTATTTATATTAACTATTTGACGATTTTCATAAATAAATTAATGAATAGTATTTTAACTAATTATTGGTAGTGATGCTGCGAAATATGCTCCGCCACAATGTGTTTGATGATTGTTGCAGCACGAAGAGAATGGGATAGAATAGAGTTAAGGTGAAGAAGAAAGAGAAAAAGAAAGAACAGAGTTGAGGTGAAGAAGAAAGAGAAAAAGAAAAAAAAGAAATACAAGATATTAGATAAAAATAATTGAAAATTATTTTTAACACGTGGCAAGTGACTATTAATGCGTGACATACAAATATTTTTGTATAAGTGGTATTGGGTGAAAAATTGGGTATACATTCTATTTTGAAGTTGTTTAATGGGGTAATAGGACACCGCAAAGTTAAAGTGTCTTTTTAAAAATTTGAGACAAATTCGATGATGATATTATATCTTTTCTCTACTTTAAATGAGTAAAGTTAAGTGTATTATTGCGTTATTTTTAATCTAAGATTGTTTTCAGTTTCTTTATAAACTTTATATATATATATATATATATATATATATATTGCATGTGTTTTTCTACTTTATATTGAGTTGAGTATCCATGAGTTGAGAAGTGTCAAGGTAAGTGTTTCTTTCACAATCTCTTTCGAGCCTATGTTTGTTAGCATTGCAACTAGCAAAGTCGTACATTCAATATATTGATGTCAGTTGGCATGCATCGTATTATGATGCAGACACAAGTAACCAGGATCAACATCCAGCGCCCCGTTGATCCAGCTTGAGATCTTAGAGTCTGTTGGTGAGACCTCTTGCCTTCCGGAGGACACATTTTATTTTCTTTCTAGTCTAGTTCATTATAATGTTTTGGGGATTGTCCCAAACTCCATCTTAGTTGTTTAGAGGTTTCATGACATTTATGAATTCATTTGTCTTTACATTATTATTCAATGTTAAAGACTTGGGTTGCCATTCTTTGGCAAGTTGAATGTTATTTCTTTTAACATTCTAAGTTATATATATTTTTTGAGTAATTCAATTTGGTCACTATAATAACGTTAGAATCTTGCGTTGAGTTAAGTAATCCATGACAAGGGTCTGCTCGATGCCAGGTATGGTCTTCGAGTGCCAGTCCCGCCTAGGTTGTAGGCTCGGGGCTTGACAAACTTGGTATCAGAGCACAGAGTTCAAGAGTCCTAGGGAGTCTATGAAGTCACGTCTATAGAGTCCTAGTTATGGTGTGAAGCGCTGAACATCTGTAATTTGGAGACTGCAACATTTAGGAACTATCTCAGTTCTTTCACAATTTTTTCATTCATTAGAGTTGATCTCTAAAAAACATACCTCTAATTCGTGCTTGCGCGTGTTTCAGATAACCATGCCTTCAAGAAGAGCAATCAAATGTCGTCCAGCCACGACAAATGTTGAGCCAGAAGAGCAAGGGGTACCTAATGCACCTGAAGTGCAACCTCAAGGATAAGTCACGAATGCTGAATTCCATGAGGCAATCTGGATGTTAAGCCACGTTTGGCAACAATGAGGAGCTTGACAAGAAGAGGCTGACACTTCAAAAATTCGTGAGTTCTTGAGGATGAACCCTCCAAGTTTCACTGGTTCAAGCACTACTGAGGATACACAGAACTTCATTGTGGAACTAAAAAAGGTGTTCGATGTGATACATGTTGCTTATGTTAGGAGAGTTGATCTAGCTTCATACAAACTTAAAAAGGTTGCTAGGACTTTGTTTGATTAGTGAAAGGAGGGTAGAGATGCGGATGCACCACATCCGAGTTGTTCCTATTTTAAAGAATTTTTTCTGGGGCATTTCTTTACCCGATAATTGAAGGAGGCTAAGGTAAGGGAATTTCTTACACTTAAGCAAGATTTTCTCAATCTGCATGAGTATGGGTTGAAGTTCACCAAACTATCTCGTTATGCTCCAAAAATTGTTAAAGACATGAGGAGTATCTTGGGTTGTTCATCAGGCGGAGAGGGCAGAGCAGCAATGCTGATAGGCGATACGGACATATCAACGTTGATGGTTTATGTGAAGTGGGTTGAGAAAGAAAAGTTGAGGGAGTTCAGAAATTAGAAATCCAAGACAGTGAGTGAGTCTAAGAGGTAGAAGTTTTATGCGAATCATTCGTCCTTTCAAAAGCAAAAGGGACCGGCTACATCATCTGCTAGTGCACCTGCACCCAAAATAAAAGTGAGCATCATGGTCAGAATTCGTAGAACTTGAGAGCTAAGACAACACAGTTTGAAGGTAGTGTGTTACAAGGAGGTAGTTTGTCTCTTGTATGTCCTAGGTCTGGTAGGCACCACTCAAGTAAGTGTTGTGATGGGCAGACAGGTTGCTACAAGTGTGATCAAGAGGGTCCCTTCATGAAAGATGTCATAAGAATAAGCAGGGTGGTGGAAATGCGGGCAATTGAGCCCAACTTCATCAGTTTCTCCACAAGAAATGGTTGCACCTATAGGAGCTACTTTCGGTACTGGAAAAGGACCAAATCACCTCTATGCAATAATGAGTCACTAGATAAACTCTCCAGATGTTGTCACGGGTATGATAGAAATCTTTAAATTTGATGTTTATGCTTTTCTAGACCCAGGATAAAGTTTATCTTTTGTAACCCCTTATGTTGCAAATAAATTTGATATCCTCCCCGAGAAACTTTGTGAACACTTCTGTGTTTCTACACCTGTTGGGGAGTCTATTCTAGTTGAGCGAGGTTATCGTGATTGTTTCATTTCAATCAATCTCAAAGACACCATGGATGATCTATATAACCTAGACATAGTAGATTTTGATGTCATTTTAGGTATGGACTGGCTTCATGCCTGTTATGCATCATTGTAGAACTTGAGTTGTCAAGTTTCAGGTTCCTAATAAGCCAGTCATAAATTGGAGTAGTAGTTCTGCAGTGCCAAAGGGTCATTCCATTTAATACCTTAAGGAATGAAAGTTACAAAGGATTATATCTATCACTTAGTTCTAGTAAATGACCCAAGTGCTAAGGTACTTCCCATTAAGGTAGTTCCTATAGTAAAAGAGTTTCCAGAAGTCTTTTATAATGATCTATTTGGAGTCCCTCATGAGAAAAAAATAGACTCCGACATAGAAATCATTCCAGATACTCGTCCTATCTCTATTCCGTCGTATAGAATGGCAACAGAAAAGTTGAAAGAGTTAAAAAACAGTTGAAAGATCTGTGTGATAAGGGTTTCATTTGACCAAGTGTTTCACCTTGGGGTGCTCCAGTCTTGTTTGTGAGGAATAAAGCTGGTTTCCTTAGGATGTGTATAGATTACCGCCATTTGAACAAGGTTACTATCAAGAATAAATATCTTCTTCAAAGGGTTGATGATCTTTTCGACCAGCTTTAGGGTGTTTCCTGCTTCTGGAAAATTGATCTCAAATCAGGCTACCATCAGTTTAAAGTTAAGGAATGTGATATTTTAAAGACAGATTTCAGAGCAAGATATGAACATTATGCGTTTTTGGTCATGTCCTTTGGTTTGACCAATGTGCCTGCAACAGTCATGGATCTTAAGAATGGAGTCTTCAAACCTTATTTACGAATGTTTGTTATCATCTTCATTATGACATATTAATCTACTCAAGGAATGAAAAAGATCATGCTAGTCATCTCAAAATAGTTCTTCTGACTTTGAATCATAAGGAGTTATATGTTAAGTTCTCAAAATGTGAGTTTTAGATTAAGTCTGTGGAATTCTTGGGCCACATAGTTTCCGGTGATGGAATTATAGTTGATTTTCAAAATATAGAAGCAATTTAGATTTGCCCTAGACCCACGTCTCCAACTGATATAAGAAGTTTCTTGGATTTGGCTGGCTACTATAGAGGTTTGTTGAGGGGTTTTCATCCATTTCTTCTACTTTGACCAAGTTGTCTCAGAAGACATTTAAGTTTAAATGGTATGAAGCTTGTGAGAAAAGCTTTTGGGAATTGAAGAAAAGGTTGATTACTCCCCCAGTTTTGACCTTACTAGAGGGTACTCAATGTTTTGTGGTAAAATTCTGATGCATCAAGAGTTTGTTTTGGGTGTGTTCTAATGTAGAATTGAAAAGTTATAGCTTATGCCTCAAGACAGTTGAAGATTCATGAGAAGAATTATCCAACGCATGACTTAGAGTTGGCTTCTATAGTATTCACCTTGAAGTTATGGCGTCACTATTTGTATTTTTTCATGTTGATGTATTCACTGATCACAAAAGCCTACAACATGTATCCACTTAGAGAGCTTAATCTCAGACAAAAGAGGTGGTTAGAATTGCACAAGGATTATGACATGAGCATTTTTTACAACCCAGGTAACGGTAATGTGGTTCTTTATGCCTTAGGTAGGTTGTCTATGGGTAGTACCACCTCTCTTGAGGAAGAGAAGAAAGAACTAGCATAAGATGTGCATAGACTTGCCCGATTAGGAGTTCGACTAATGGATTCCACCGAAGGATGGATAGTAGTGACGAATGGGGCTGAATCGTCATTAGTGTCAAAAGAAAAATAAAAGCAAGACCAAGATACAATTTTTCATGAATTGAAGGCAAATGTTCATAAGTAATGAGTATTACCTCTTGAACAAGGGCTTAGAATATAGAACTTCTTGAATGGAAGTGAGAAATGATTAATATGGACTTCATCACAGTACTACTAAGGTCTCACAGGCAACATTATTCTATTTTGGTGATTGTTGATAGAATGACAAAATCTACTCACCTTTTGCCGGTAAAGACTATCCATTCGGCAGATGATTATTCTATGTTCTACATTCAAGAAGTGGTAAGGCTTCATGGAGTTGCGGTCTCCATTTTTTCAGATAGAGGTGCACAATTACTACATAATTCTGGAAATCTATTCAGAATGGTTTGGGTTCAAAGGTGAACTTGAGTACTGCCTTTCATCCTCAGACTGAAGGGCAAGCAGAGCATACTATCCATTCCTTAAAAGATATATTGATGACTTGTGTGATTGATTCAAGGGAAAATGGGATGATCACCTACCTCTCATTAAGTTTTCTTACAACAACAGTTACCACTCTATTTTCCAAATGGCTCCTTATGAAGCTATTTATGGGAGAAGATGCAAATCTCCTATTGGATGGTTTGAGGTTGGTGAAGCAGGTTTATATGATCATATTTAGTTCACCAAGCTATGGAGAAGGTAAAGGTGATTCAGGAGAGGTTGAAAACGGCAGAATCGTAAAAAATCCTACACTAATGTTAGGGAGAAGACCATTAGAGTTCGAAGTAGATGATTGGGTATAACTGAAAGTTTCGCCCATGAAGTGTGTTATGAGGTTTGGTAAGAAGAGGAAACTCAGTTCCCCGTATGTTGGACCTTATCGCATAGCCAAGAGAATTATGCAGTGTAGCTTATGAGTTGGAACTACAACAAGAGTTAGTAGAAGTTCATCTGGTGTTTCACATCTCCATGTTGACAAAGTGTATGGCTGATCCTTCCTTGATCATTCCAATTGAAAATATAGTGATCAAATATAACGTATCTTATGAGGAGATTCCGGTGCAAATCCTAAATCGCCAAGTTCGCAAGTTGAGAACAAAAGAGGTAGCATGAGTCAAGGTCCTTTGGAGGAACCAATTTGATTGAGAAGCCCTTGGGAAGATGAAGATTACTTGAAAAAGAGATATCCACATCTCTTTGAATTCGGAGAAAATGCATTTCAAGGTACTAATTTTCTTCTTAGTACTATTTGATTTTGAGTAAGAATGTTTTTTGGTTAGAATTACTTGTGGGTGTTTGAACTTGATATTAAGATTCAAGTCTAGAAGTCAAGAAGCAAGTCAAATCAAAGTTCTTAAAGGTTTTCAAAATTCTTTAACAACATTTTAACTTTATTTTTAAGACTCAAGTTTCAAGTTAAGTAAAGAGTTGACTTCATTTCTCAAAAGTTATAAGGGCATTAAATATTCTCTAATAGTTATTTTAAGACACAAGTTTCAAGTTAAGTAAGAGTAAGAGTTGAGTTCATTTCTCAAAATTTATACGGGAACTAATTATTCCCTAAAACTTTATAAATGTTTTCACATTTAAGATAAGAAGAAACTAAGATATCCCAAAAGAGTTTTGAGTAGGAAAAGATAACATAGATTCAAAAAGATCTTTAAAGCTAAGTGTTAAGCAATTATCTCAACCAGAAGAAAGAAGTTGTTTCAAAAAGACATGAGCTAAGTATAATTTTAGGAGTAATATTGAACACTGATATGGGGGTGCAAGTTCATAATAACTCAAATCTCAATAAACCATGTAGTCATCATGGGTATTAAACAATCTTACTTTTTTGAAGATCTAATAAGTTAAGCTAGTGGATCCACTAAGTTACATAAGGTCCTATGCCGATGGCAAGGTATATGATTGTTCTTGGCAGCGTGAGGTAAAATAAAGCATTGCATCATGACTTAGGCTCATAATGATTGTTGTCGATTAGAGAATCTCCCACCGAAGTTATATTACTTTAAATCAATAAAGTTAAGTTTGTTATAGCTTTTTCTTTAATTAATTCATATTGTTTTCAGTTGTTGTATAAACTTTACATACATATATACATACATAAATACATACATACATACATACACACACACACACAAACACACACACACACACACACACACACACACACATATATCTGTGTGTGTGTGTGTATGTGTGTGTGTGTGTGTGTGCTTACTTTATATTGAGTTGAGTATCGATAAGTTGAGTAGAGCCAATATAAGTGTTTCTTTCACAATCATTTTCGAGCCTATATTTATTAGCATTCCAACATACATACTCGTACATTCAATGTATTAATTCCAAGTGACATGTATCGTATTATGATGTAGACACAGGTAACCAGGATCAACATCCAGTGCACCGTCGATCCAACTTGAGCACTCAGACTCTGTTGGTGAGCCTCCTTGCCTTCCAAAGGACCCTTTTATTTGCTTTCTAGTCTAGCTCATTAAGATGATGTGGGGATCGTCCCAACATCCATCTTAGTTGTTTAGAGGTTTCATAGACAGATAATAGTTCATTTGTCTTTACATTATTATTCTATGTTAAAGACTTGGGTTGTCATTTTTGGCCAAGTTGAATGTTATTTCTTTTAACATTCTAAGTTATACTATTTTTTTGTTTATGTAATTCAATTTGGTGATAAGCTAGGAAAATGGTCCGCTCGAGGCCAGGAATGGTCTTCTAGTGTCAATCTCACCCAGAGAGTAGGCTCGGGGTGTGACAATGTGATTAACACATTTTCTTTGTTATTTTTTTTTGCAGAATGAAGAGTTGCTAAATGTTATCGAATATGGAAAAATATTGATTGATGAAGAGTAAACTTTACCTAAAATCTTTTATGAGATCGCACTGTTATCATGTTAGTGTTAAATTAAAAATAAAATAGTTATAGCCTCTTACACTTTTGGAAGAACAACTTTACTTATGAATTACCTAAAATTATCTTGATATTCTAGTGTTATTTCAATACATATTTCTAAATTGAATTGTTATCATGTTTATCCTTTTTTTTTTGTTGAATCTGCTATAATATTTTACGAGAAACTAAATAAACCAACATAGGTAAATATGGATTCCAAACTAAAAAGTTATCATCAATTATGATCACAATTAATGGTATAAACTTTTTTGCATTTTTGGTTCTACGCACCCTACAAAACTCAATAAAATACAAGTACATGCACGAAAGCACCAAACTCAATATTTTTTATTAGGAGTATAAATTCTTTTATAAGTAATGGAAAAAATTTCAACAACAATTAAATTTTAATTCATAACCTTGTAAGTCTGATGAGTTTCGTGCTAAGAACATTAAAGATTAATCTAACACACCAAGTTAAAATCTTAAATTCATCGCTAGTTATACTATTGAGCAACTTTAATCATTTAAGTTCGACTAAAATAAGCTCTTTTAAGCTCGATCACAAATTTAACAAACTATACTCGTGATGAATGCTTTTTGGTTCAGTTTAATATCTTTAAGTAACAAAATAATGTTTTACTACATGAACTGTGGAATTACATTGGTAAAGGCATTATGAAATCAATCCATTTAATAGATTTTATTCTATGGTAAGAACCAGGTCATATAATAAATCAAAGAGAGAGATATAATAGCTTATTTATTCTAAGTTATCTCCAATTGCAATAGCCTCTTCAATAAAGATTCTATTTCACATTTGAAACTAAAAGAAAAAATTGGCGGTGGGGAAATGGAATAACAATAAAGATTCTATTTCACACCAATAGGATGAGAGTTCAGGCAACCATCCAGCAAATCGACAATATTCTAATAGATAAAAATTTTCATTTCTTATAATTCCTATAATCACCAATTCAAGCCACTTCTGGTGAAAGTGCAAAACCTTATGGTAGATTAATGTTTGAACAAGTGCTTGGCTATGATTAGAAGCCTGAATTAGTATTTTTTTTGGATCTTAAAGCATATTTTGCATTATTTTGATTAAAATCTTCAGCCAAAATCTACCTGAATATATTATGTTTTGTAATATAATTATGGTCGATAAAAAACTATTTTTATGTGATTTCATGTAGAGTCTTGAGTATTATTTTCATGTGATTTTTTTCGTTAAATATTAACATAAGTATTTGTGGATCTTAACCTTCATGAAGAAAAGTGTCAAATTTCGTAATATTTTAATTACTATCCACCCAGAAAATTACATGGTCATCTCATTTTTAGAAATATTCATTTTTCTCTCTTAATATATTCACATGCTGTTAATATTTAAATAAAAATAATTAAAAGAGTATTATATGGTAACTTGGACTGTCAATTAATTACACAAGTTTGTTGAGGATTCTTACTTGGTTTACAAAAAATAAAAAGAACTCTTCAACGCTTTCTCCTCGTTATTTTCATGCTCCTTCTGTCTCCCACCATTCAAGCAACTCAAGAAGCAATTTGAGTGAATCATCAATAATAACTTATTAGAAATACTTATTTCTCTTCTCTCAATTAAACTAGTACATTTTCACGTCTAATGGATAATGATTTTTCATATTATTTTTAAAACACGTTTTCATATCTTTTAACGACATACTCTATGAGTGATTCCCTTTATGCATTTTACTGGTAGATTTACAAGTTAGAAAGTTCAGTGTTTTAGTGACATACTCTACTTTCTAAATCTCAAAAGTGTTAGCATTGGAGGTACGAAATTAGAATTTAAATCTTCACACCTCACGAATTCTTGTGATAGTGATGAAGACAAAGGAAATATTATAATCGGTTCTTGACATTGACATTTCTACTTGAGGAAATTTACAACAAACTGGAATCGACTTTCTTGGAAATGATTAAAGGTAAAATTAAATTGGGTGATCAGTTTAAGTATACGCTTTTAGTTATCTAATTATTATATTGTGTCTCGACTGGAAAGAGAAAAAAAGATCCCTCGAATGAGCTTTCTATATGTTAAAAGATGAAAAGTATTGTCGATTTTCCTAAGATTGTATTCCATTTGACGGATGCCGATAACCAATTGTTATATGTGAATACATTTTCAAAAGTTGACGAAGACATGACTTGTTTGACAATTGTTATGGGGTGTATAACTGTATATGGTGTTTATTGAAACTTGACACGGATGAATTTTCTTATTGGATATGATATTGTAAATCAAAAACTTTCTTTCTTACCTACAGATTGTACCAAACACTGATAAATTTGGATTATAATTTCATATTTTTAATTTATTAAGCATTTCTTTTTAATGAAATTGGGCTTTCAATTTCATAATATTTGATATAATTGATTATATGAAATTCACAATGTTTTTCAAGTTATTTTAAAATATTTTGTCACTTCTATAATTTTTAAATAACCTTAATGCTTTTATATAATAAGTCAATTTTATGAATATTCAAAATCTGTCTACAAAAAGATTTTGTTTCACTCATATATTTCGTTAAATTAATATTAGTTAGTTAGTAAATTATATTTTTGAATTCATTATATTTTTTTATTACACTTTATAAATAAATTAATTATTTTATTTCGTTAAGATTAACAAGCTTGGTTGAGTAATCTTATTTAAATCTTAGCCGAATTTGAATAAATTAATTTGATTTGAATACATTCTTAATTACAGTTTGTCATAATTGAAACTCATTTGGCCATGTCATAATTTGAAATCTCAACCATATTATTGTAAATCTAACTAATTTGTTACCTCACTTTAAGCTCAACTTTCTGACCAAATTTGGGCCAAATCCAGCCGACCAAATTCATTTTCACCAGCCCAGCCCAACCCAACCCACCAATATTCCAACGTTCACAATAGGATATTCCAAAGGCTAAGGCGTCTAGAAAATTCAAGCATACCATGCGTTCAACAACGATACAATATGATACACGGAGAATAAGCGGACACCCAGTACAGTACCTTCATCATTGTCTTCTTAATGACCCCGACAGTAAAAGCTCCAGTGTCATGTCCTCGTCCTCACCCGTTCTCTTTTGTATGAGAACAAGCTAGGTGGATTCAAAGTTCAGACGACTATATTCGTCAATCCATTCCAATTGGTTGATAGTCTCTAGTATATTGTTTGTCCTTAAACAATAATTCAAATTTCGACATTGAAAATTCTCCCTATCCTTATCCGATTATTTTCCCTCAATTAGTTCTATATAAACCCTTTTCATTCCATTCATTAAAAAAGTTTGGAGAGACTGGTTTGTATTAAAAACAGAAACGCATTAGTCTTTCTAGTTTTCTTGATCAATTGTTTCCTCTGTCAAATCTTCTAGCTCTCTTGTTTATTATTGCATCTTTTTTCTAGTTTCATGATCATTTTTACCCATGATTTTTACTCATTGTTCAGCTTTCTAGCTTTCATTGTTGCTTTAGTAATATAGTTGATCGTTCACTCTATGTTCTTGCTTCTATTGCTTTCTAGTTTTTTATTCAATTTCATTTTCTTGATCAATTGCTAACTCTGTTTTTGTTAGTTTTTTTTTGTGGTTTTCTTACCATAATTAAGGTTTATATTTTCACAAAAAAAAAAGAAAAAGTATTACCATAAACGTTTTAACTTTTCTTGGAAAGAAAATATAATTTTTTTTCATATTTGATTTTTTCTTTCTTCAGAGGAAAAGTTATGATATTTATAAATTGAAGATTTTATTCTCATAGAGACACACAATAGTGTCCACCATGTAGAAACTTAAAAGTTTTGTTTATGGAGAGATTTATTCTCTTAACATATTTAGTATTTTTCTATTTATATTAGTTTTTATATAATAATATTATATTTTTAGTATAAGTATTCGTCATCTAATTTATCGTCGTCTTTATTTGCAATTGTAAGCTTCTGCATGACGCCCTAATCACTTTCAAACCCAACACTTTTCAATCTTCTTGTTTTTAGTTTATTTTTCATTTGTAATTCTAGCTTTTGGATTTCGCAAGAGACTCCGGATTGTTGGTAGTGAATTCGAGTTTACCAAAGGAGCAATACTTGATTACCTTCTGTTTCGATAGTTCCATAAAAATATGAGTTGTTTGTTTTTCGCTGAAGTTTTGGTTTTACTTGTTATGACTTGAACATGATTAGTGGTTTATTGCTTGTTTTGATTAGTTGTTTTTAATGGAAGACATACCGTCCAAATGTTCATAATTTGTCCTGTTATTATTCTTCAAGAAACTTGCCCACTAATTTTCCTTACTTCGTCAATTTTTGTGAGTTATTTTGTATTCCCTTTATGTGTTCTCATTAAATTTACAAAGGTTTCACTAGAAGTCCTTCCCGTTCTATTCAAGAAAACTTCATGTGTAGTTGAAAATGAAGCATAGTGAAAAGCAAATTGCTTATTGAGCTAGACTGAACAATTTTTCACTTTTGTGTTCCTATGATGGTCCTTTTCTATGATTCTTCAATAACTATTTGAATTTTCGTTTCATTATTCAACTGGAGTACATTAGTCATTCTGATGTTTGGCAATCGTTTTCTATTTTTATCAAATTCAGGATATCAATGTAATGTAATTATCGAGAAGAATTTCTCTAATAAATTTATGTGGCTTTATCCCATGAAAAAATAAATCAAAATGTTTTTGTACTTTTTTTGTGCATTTCAAAAGCAGTTTGAAAACATTTTCAACAATAATAAGAATACTTTTAAAGAGATGAAGGTGGTGAATTTGTCGGGGTGTTGGGTGAGAAAGTTGGAATAATTTAATATCACTGCTATTTATTTAAACTACAAGTTTTTGCTCAAAACATTTTATAATTATATTTCCTCTAGTCATATGATAGGGTACATTCTTGATTTACTGAAGATTTGATTCATAAAACATAAATTTTTAGTAAAAACAAAAGTATGAAGTGAAATTCACGTCAAAACCCAACTAATTTCAAAAAAAAAAAAATTGTATTGTCAACATCAAGTACACATTTTATATAATTTGAACTCAAATATATTTCAATATGTCGTGCATGAAGTGCTATTGCTTGAATTTATTGATTGGACTTTATTTATCAATAGAGAGTTAGCATTAAATAATAGAATTTATAAGCTAATTTATTTAACCACCACGTGTGCAAGATAATTATTCCATCTCAATTTATGTGATATAGGGTTTGATCTAGGGTTCATAGAATTGTTACTAATCTAGGTAATTTGTGATTGTTTATTGATTCTCGTATTGTATTTATTGTTTGTAGACCAAGAATAAGTGAAAAAAATACGGAAAGGGAGGATCAAGTTTCTTAGGGTTTCAAGCTTGGTTTGATCTAGGTGATGGTTGTGATTCTATGATTGTGTGATGTACGTTTGTTCTTTCTTCATTATGATACTTGCCCGTATGTGAATGTTACATGATTGCTCAAACTTGTTGTAAATGAGATAGATGAATGATGCATGCCATGAATCATAGCTTGTTGTATGAACTAGAGAAGATACTTGTGATTGTGATTGTGGTGTGTTGAATGGATCAATTGCCACATTTTGACATAACTAATTGGGATCGGTTGCCACGTTCTAGCATAATTATGGGATCGATTTCCATATTCTGGCATAAACATTGAAAAGGGTACCACGTTCCAGTATGCTAACTATTTTGGGTTTTGGTTCCATGAGAGGACCAATGACTTGTTATAATTGTGTATACTGTTGAGCATGTGATAATTGATATTGTTTATGTTCGGCATTTTGCATGTTAGTAATGTTGCATTGAGTGTTTATGTTACACTTAGTGGGATAGCCAGGTTATCCAATCAGTACATTGTGGTTGTGTACTGATATTGTACTTGCTCTTATTTTTGTTGAGTACATTGCATCTTGAAGCAGCTACTAACATACCCTGCTTAGAAGATCAATGATCTTTCAAATTCAAGGGTGAGCCAATTCTTCCGGGCTGTCATGGGTTCTCTTTCATCTATATCCACCATTTTCGAACTTAGACTTTTTTTTTTCTATACAGTTGATTAGTTCATTAGGTTGGAGTTGCATCCTTCTTGTTTAGACTTGTTGAACTTTATATGTTTTGGTACATTGAGTTTCAGGTTCTAGGTTATTCTTCCGCATTGTTTAGTTCTTTGTTAGACTTTTGGTGTAGTTTATGGGAACTCCCTATTTCTTTTTTTAGTATTTAATTTGCTTTTGTAGGTTAAATGCCTTAGTTTTGGTTTAGTTGAACTGTTTGGGCTGTAGTACTGGTTCTCCCACCGGAGTGTTAGTGTGGGTGCCAATCACAACGGTTTGCGTCATGACATTATGTCTATTGTGGACTATACATTTGTGTCTCTTTACTCTCATCAATTGTGGAAGAAAGTGGTCATTAGTTGTTAGTAAATTAAATAACCATCTTCATTACACTCATTATTCTATCTTTTTGTCTTGTCTCTAATTTAGCATTTAAGTGATTCGTTTTTCAAATTTACTATCCACTATCTTCCTATTCATTGCAAGAAAGAATTTATCAGCTAGAAATAGTGAGGCCTTCATTTGTGTTGTGAAGTAGAAGAAGAAGATACAACAAGAGATGTACAAGAAAATATAGTGTGAAAAAGATGAGAACTACTTATTGAGATTAACATAGTGAAAGAGAGAGTTGAGACATAAAAAAATAATATTTGATCACCCTTGTACGGAAAGTAGAACACACACACACACTTGTTGTACCATACTTGTTGTATGACTCGCTAAGCCATGAAATGTTTATACATAGAGCCATTCTCAAGTATCAATAAGTGAAAAAACTTAATTTGCCCAAAGATTTGTGTTTTCATACATATTGTATCTTGGAATTTTTTTATATAGTGTTTGTAAGTACATTTGTTCTAAAGATAAGCTCATCAAATCATTTTTGATTCGCCTCATTTGAATTCTTGTCAAATGTTATATATGGTATCTACAGATTATGTTAACATTATGATCAATAAATAATAATGAAAATATTATTCTCTCAGATCATTTACTTGAGGGTCAAATTTAAATTCTTCTTAAATTGTCATTCTTACGGAAAGTCAATTTTATATTTAATGTTGAATTAACTATTTTTCTTTTCATTCAAATATATAGTTGTTCTTAATTAACAGGCTTAAAAAGTGTTTTGCATGTTACAAGTATAATATTCTTAATTTGAGAGAATGGTGTGTTTAACTCAGATTTTAATTTTTTTTATCCTCCAGCCATATGATAGAGTGCATTCTCTATATAGTGAGGAATTGATTCACTCAGAAAACATAAATTTTCAATTAAAAAATATAAAGTGAAATTTATGTCAAAACGCTACTAATTTTTTTTTTAAAAAAATTGTATCTTCAACATCAAGTATTAATTTTAATAATCACGAAGTGGTACTGTTAGAATTAATTGATTAGATTTTATTTAGCGACAAAGAGCTCTCTCTAATAGAAGAATTATACGCTAATTTATTTAACAATTACGGGATCAAATTAATTATTTTGTCTCAATTTATGTGATATATTTATCATTGAATTTATGAAATGTGAAAAGATTTTTCAATGTTTTGAAACTATCCTTAAAATAAGTATAATTTATATAAATCTCATAGTACTAAAAGTAATTACATCATATTTCTACTCTTTCTAAAATTACAAAAATTCCTTAATATTTATGAATTTCAGATACATCAGTTGATATCCAGATACATAGGGAGGGATGTCCCGGAAAGTGAATATGGATGTATCATACAAAGGGATAGGACATCCAGATACATAGGTTGAGATGTATCGGGAGAGGAGGGATGTATCGGATAGGGAATATCGATGTATCTGAGAAGCGGTAAGACATCCAAATACATAGTAGAGGGATGTATCAGAGAGGGAAGGGATGTATCAGGGAGAGGATAGTTATGTATTCGAGAAGGGATTTCAAAAAATTAAATTAATTGTTAGAGATAAAGATAAAATAAGATGTGTATTTAGGTAATTTTTACTTAAAATAAATGCATTTATAAATAGAAGAGTACACAATTTTTCAATATTCATAAATGTGAAGTTGTTAAATTATGACTCTTTTGGTTAGATTAAATTAGTCAAATGATGTCATTTGGAAAACAAGATAATTTAATTTACCATTCTTAAGATATTTCAACATTTGTTAATGCATTACTTATTAATATCAAAGTTGACTGATTTCTTATCATTTTCTTCTTGAACTTTGACTATTAAGATATAAAATCATTTTTTTACCATATTTCTAAGACATGCAAAAAAAATTATTAATTTCCTAGTTGACTGATATCTTGTCATTTTCTTGAACTTTGACCACTAATTTTTGTAAGAATACCATGAAATTCATCTATTTAAAGGGCTTTCTCCTCATATGAGAACCAAGTCATATGAAAAATAAGCACAATAAGACCATCTTGATTCCTAATTTTCTCTTTTGGTTCAATGGCTTCTTCAAGAAATGGTTTTAGTTCACAACAATAAATTGTCAGCGAGTGAGTTTTTCTATACAATATTACTGTATGTAAGTTAAAATCTTATTCATTTTATATATTCATGATTTTTTTAATGTTGCTTACCATTTTAGAGAATTAGAGGAATATCAGACACTTATCAAGTGAGTTTCTTATTAATTTTCTCTTCATTCCACTCTTAACTAATAACATCATCAATTGTGCATTATGTATATATTATAACATATGATTCATCTTACTTTCACGATTAAAAAAATACATTTTTTTATTTATGGTTAAACTATTTCTATGTCAAATTTTATCTATTTTAAATTCTTCATGAATTTTTCTTATGTTACATAATATTATCTTTTTAGAACATTGAAGGAAATAGAAAAAGAGGCAAATATGCTTCAACATTCAGTGGTCTGCAAGAAAAACTCATTGTTGAATGAAAGGAAGAGTGTATATACTTGCTTAACTCTTGAGAAAGACAAGCTATCTAAGGAGATTGACCAACAAATGAAAGAGGTTAGCGTTCATCTATCATATATATTGAAGTGAACAATGTGTATAACATATATCCTATATATGATTAACACATTTTCTTTGTCATTTTTTTTTGCAGAACGAAGAGTTGCTAAATCTTATCGAATATTCAAATATAATGATCGATGAAGAGTAAACTTGCCCTAGAAGCTTTTATGAGATTGCAATGCTATCATGTTAGTGTTAAATTAAAGTTAAAATAGTTATAGCCTCTTATTCTTTTGGAGGAGCAACTTTACTTATGAATTGCCTAAAATTATCTTGATCTTCTAGTGTTATTTCAATACTTCTATTAAAATTTAGTTGTTCTTATGTTTATCCTATATTTTTTGTTGAATCTACTATAATATTTGATGAGAAATTAAATAAACCAGCATCTGTTAAGATATTTTAACAAATTTTACCACTAAACCAAATGTATTGCGAATTAAAAGTTATCATCAATTATTGTTACATTTAATAATATAAACTTTTTTCCCATTTTTTGTTCTACACACCCTTCAAAACTCAATAAAATACAAGTACCTGATCGGAAGCACCAAACTCAATATTTTGTATTTGGAGTATAAATTATTTTATCAGTAATGGCAAAAATTTCAACAGCAAAAATCTTTAAGGCAAAAATAACCGCAGGAAATTCCAAGTCATGGGTATCATAGTTCATTTTATGAATTTTGAGCTGCCTTAAATTCATAAAAAATTAAATTCCCATTTGGTATAAGAACATACCCTAATAATATCCTAGAATCATTCCATGAAACTCCAAACCCATTTGACCCTTCCTGTAAAGTCAACACTTGAGCGGAGGTACGTCTATCTTTCAATTTTTGGAAACTCTTCTCACACGCTTCCAACCATAAGAACTTAACTGTCTTTCAGGCCAATGTAGTCAATGGAAAGGAATTTAAAGAAAACCCTTCCACAAATCTTCCATAATAACAAGATAAACCCAAGAAACTTTGAATATTTGAAGGGGATAGAGGTTTAGGGCAATTCTTAACCACATATGTCTTTTTAAGATCTACTTCAATAAATTTACCCTAGGGGTAACAAAACATATAGAACCCCAAGATTCCCTAAACAAGCCACCTAAAATACATCATACAAGATAATAAATTAAAGAATCCAGAAGAAAGCATTTCATATTTCAAAAGTGTTTGACAAAATTGAAGTCTAACATAAGTCTTAGTAAGTCATCTAATACATCATAAGGAAAGTAATTGGGATGTAACATATACATCACATACAAAGTCTTGAAACTAATGGAAGACATGAACAAGTAAATGTATCTCAATCTATGACACAGTATGAATCACCAAATCACTTAAATCCGAAAATAATGTGACCAAGAAAATCCACGGATATCAAACATAACTAACATTTATTAAAATATAGAAATAGTGTTTGGTCCTTGAGGACTTGAAACACCATCCTCATATGATCATTAAGTTCATTCTCACCCCTTGAGTAATTGAAAATGTAATCAATAAACACAATCACAAACATCAAGATATTGTCTGAACACTCTATTCAACAAGTCCTTAAATTTCGCCGGAGCATTAGTCGGACCGAATGAAATTAGAAAAACTCATAATGAACATACTTATTTTGAAATGTCGTCTTTGGGATTTCATCTTCCTTCACCCTCAATTGGTGATAACCCGACCAGAGGTTAGTCTTAGAGAAGTAACTCGCTAATCGGAGTTAACTAAATATATCATCTATTCTTGGGAGAGGATACTGATTCTTAATGATAACCTTGATTAATTGCAGGTAATCAATAAACATGCGAAGTGAACCATCTTTCTTATGAAAAAATAAAACTGGAGCACTCTATGGAGAGATACTTCGTCATATGAAACACTTATCCAATAACACTTTAAACTACTCCATTAGTTCCTTAAGTTTTGCTGGAGCCATATGGTAAGGAGCAATAGATATAAGTTGTGTATCTGAGGGAAGATCAATACTGAAGTCTATTAATTCCCATTCGGGAGGAACACTGGGTAAATCAGTGGAAAACACTTCTGGAAAGTAATTTACAACAAGGACAGATTCAAGAGTAAGGATTTCATAATCTACATCCCTAACTCAATGAGAATTCATGCAACCCCTTATAAATTATTATCCCAGCTTTTAAGACAAGAAAAAAGCTTAACCTTAGGCATATAATTTCCCCTTTTCAACTTCAAGACAAGCTCGTTTGGAAATGAAAACTTGAACACTCAGGTTCTACAATCAATAAAAGCATAACAAGAACGGAGCTAATCAATATCAATAAAGACATTGAAATCTAACATATCACGTTCTACTAGATCAACATGAGTTATTGTTGAATAAGAAGATGGCACAACGTCTATAGTTTCACTTCGTCACAATAGATCCTCTAACAAGAGTAGGGAAAGAAAAAGGGTCTAACATCAAATCTCATAGACACAAATGGAGTCACAAAAGAAGGTAGAACCAGGATCAATCAAAGGATAAACATCAAGATGAAAAACATTCAGCATAACAGTAACCATATCAGGAGAACAATCTTGATCATGACGAGTTTGAAATTCATAGAATTGGTTTTCCTTTGGAGCACATAAACCAAAACCACTAGGTGGAGCTTGTATACCATCCTTTTCCTTATCAGTTCTAGATGGACATCTCTCAAGTGGTGACAATTTTTTCTGCAACCAAAACAATTATATGTGCCCACCAAGTATTTGATCGGATGAGTGTTACCATACTATAGTCATGCGGGAACTGAATATCCATTTCCACCACTATTTTCTCCTTAGGTATTTAGGTTAGACAATTTTTTGTTGAATTTAGGAACTAGAGCATTGGAGGAACCTTGACTGTAAAGCCTTTGTTCGAACCTATAATGACCATGCCCATTAGACCTGGAATGTAAGAAGTCACCATCACCTGTCTTTTCCCTGTTTCCCTAGATGTGAAATTTCCATAAGCATTTTTTCTTCAATTCGTTGAGAATTAATCCTCAGACAAGAAATGTCAATTTCCTTAATCAGCATGGTAGTACCAAATCCTTAACCACCATTTCAGACACTCCCAAAATAACTTTACTCAAATTTTCTCCAGGATCGACAACTATAGTAGGAACATATCTAGAAAATTGTGTGAACAGAAAGACATATTCCTTCACACTCATATATTCTTAACGAATCTTAATGAATTCAAGTACCTTTGACTCACTTGTGTTGTAACACCCCGTAGCCAAAAAGACCAAAAACCAGCTTTACAGAAAAATCTGCAGGTGCAACCAACGGTGGCATTGACGGCCCGTAGCCTGACCCACGGTCCGTCCTACACAACCATTGATGGGATCAGAAACTCCAAAAAATTTCAGCCTAGAAAAATAGGCTAAGTCATGGACAACGGACGGACTTACAGTCCATAGGTCAGACGACGGTCCGTAGTCCGAGACCGTCGACCAAGACCCCCATTCACACACTCTCTTACAAGAGCTACGGATGACCAGCACGGTCCGTAGGTGGACCTACGGTTCGTAGGTCTGACCGTAGGTTGAAAATTTGCACACAGTTAAGGGGAAATACAGTTGGGTCAACTTCATATGGTCATAACTCTTAGCACAAAATGAATTAGGTGTCCCATGACGTACCCACAGATAGATAATTGAATTATCTTTTTATATCCACCAACATTTCTAAAATCAGACCTCCAAGTAAAAGGTTATGCCAATTTTCGTAAAGGTCTGTCGAACAGGCCCAGTCGACGGACCCAACGACGTGGCTCGGTCAGACGACGCACCGTCAGTCCTGGCCGTCGTTTGGTCTGACAGGAACTTTCCCAAGGGTCATTTTGACCTTTCCTACTTTGTTTAAACCCTAATTTACGTCGTTTGACCCTAAATCATCATATTTTAGTCAGTTTAACCCTAGAAACATAATTAAAACATATCTAAGTCAAACATTAAGTCAAAGGTTAGAAAATTAGAAGCAAGATAGGAGAAAAACTCAAGAACCCTAGTTCAAGATCACAACAAATTCCAGCAGTTCCAACCCCGAAACCGAAGTATTTTTCTGTGGATTTCATCACCAGGTATGTGGGATTTCACTAGTGGGTTCCTTTAACCCATTGGGTCCCTAGTTTTCTGTCAGATTCTTGATTCTCTTGTCATGATTAAACCTAGGGTTTCTAGAACTTTGATAGAACTTCATGAATTTATTAAATATATGTTCCAAATCAAATTATCGTGTTATTACTCTAATTATCGCATGAATTTCAGAACCCTAGCTTTGTATTTCTTTAGTTCTTGAATTACACAAGCCAGGTCAGATATTTCAGTTACTTTAGATATATATGCGTCAGTTACAAATGCATAATTACTAGATTAATTTTTGCATTCTCAGTTTGCATGTTCAGTTTTGAGCTATCCAGTATTTACAGAAACTCAGACATAATCAGTAAATTTACAAAATTTATGGGAGTAGCATAATACCAAGTTTGACTAGGCCCAAACAGTCGCAGAACTACTAGCCTTGTAGGTTGTAAGTCTCTTTTGTGGGCAGTCAGTTTATTGATCACGCTAGCATGCCTTTATACCTTTCGCAGGGTATATTGGGTCCTCTCGATGGGGCGTAAACATCGGACTCCAGATTCAGCTCATGTGGTTTTATTATCGGTTATTAGTAGCTCCACAGTTCAGTCAGACTCTTTGCATTGACCATTTATCAGTATATTCAGTATTTAGTTTCAGCATGTTATAAATTGGTCATTGCATCCAGTTAGCTCATAATTCAGTTCATCATGTCAGATTATTATACTTACTTTTATGCTTGTTCAGTTATGTTTTATTTCAGCTTTACTCTATCATATATACGCAGTACCTTTGAAGTACTGACACATACTGGGCTACATCTTCTCGTGATGTAGGTTCAGTTTCTCAGCATCCAGATCACGCACAGATCGATTTCCGATCTCCAGTTCAGCAGATTCTGTGATGAGTCCTCATTCTCCAAGGACAACAGTCATGACTGTCATTTCAGTCATTAGTTATTTAGTTTCAATTTTTGCTAGGTTTAGCTGGAGCTTGTTCTAGTATTTCTAGTCTAAATTAGGGGCTTATTTCAGACATAGTTAGATTCAACTTAGTATTGAGTTAATATTTTCACTGTATTAAACTCATCATTCATATATATCAATTTTAGCATATGGGTATTCCCCATCTTTTGATTATCAGTTATGATTTAGCTTCCGCATTAGTTTATTATCTTTAGTATGCTCATGATCATGCCAGCAAGGTTAGGTTGGGATCACTTGTGGTTATAAGTTCCGTGTCCGCGTCTGGAGGGTAGCTCGGGGCGTGACATGTGTCATGGGGAAAGAGCCTATCAAGGAGATCAACTATAAAGTTCTCCTAATTAAGAGGACCCACATTAAATGTAATCTTTTCCTTCGATTGGTTGAACCAAACTTGAAAAACACCCGTAAGTTGATAATCTGTGAATTTCTCCTTCTCTACCATTGTCACTCACTTGGTCATCAAAACCTTGTTTACCTCATAAATGAACTCTTGAGGAAATTTCTCTACCTCAGAAATATGAAACTCTGGGAAATTCATCCTAGTGAAGTCCCTTATTCTAGTTACCGACGTACCCACATTTGGGTTTACAGGTACCACAACCTTCCTATTGTCTTTGGGCCAACATCGATTGAGCCAACACTTGAAAAGTAGCCCAAAACTCTACATGGGTAAACTCTTCAGCCAAAGGGTTGCTTAAACTGTAAGATTTTTTTAATGAGCTTCTTGTTCAACATTCTCATTCACCAATGTGAATCCATATGTGAGGAATACTTTTCATAATCATGATCATAATAGTAAGTGGAAATCCTTCACAAAATCATTGATACTTTGACATACATACGTTAAAATGTAGGTCCACTATGAATAATCATTAAGGCGGTCTGCAATCTTTCTTAGCTCGGGCCCTAGTTCCGAGGCCTCTTTTGGAGAGAAACAAATGGTACCAACAGAGGGGATGTTTTTTTTATCTACCTCCTGCAAAAAAGACTACGGGATCTAAATGTACACAGGTTTGCATAGTGAAATTATATCCAAGTGGGTATATTGTATGGTCGTGCAATAATCTATGATTTTTCTAAAGAACTTATAGCATCCCCAAACCATTTATAATTACCCCATAAAAGCATGTGAATCTTCACGAAGTCACAGTTCATAGGTTCATAAGTTCATACTTTAAAATAAAATTTCAGATTTGCGTCAATGTAATTTCAGCTATATATCAACTATTAACATCAAATAATACATTATAAGACTTAATCAACATTAATAAATCACAATTAAAAGAAACCCATAAAGATTGAATTTAAATCCTAACTAGATCTATTGAAATTGAATTGAGAAACTAGAAACCTAGGGGATCCATGGAGAAATGGACTCCATAATGGAATATCCACATACCTTGATACTTACATCCAAAAATGGAGGATTGATGAACTTGTTACAAACCTAGATTTATCATTTTTTTTAGTCTTGAGATAATTTTGGGATGACGAAGTTTATTAGGTTTTCGGGATTTACGAGAATGGGGTTGAGTTGGTAAGTTATGACTCAAAAAGCCTATAACAACCTTAGGATGATAGGCCAAATTGACTTAGTTTTGATTTAAAAGAATTAGCGAAAAGATTCAAAATCTCCTTAAAATAATTGTCAAACCCTTCTATGATTTGGACCTACGATCCGTAGGACTTTCGATGGACCATCCTAGTTGACTACACAAAAGGTCAGAAACCTTTTGTTAGGACCAATTTTTGATGGGACTTGTCTACGGCTTGTAGGTCCTTATGCAGCCCTTAAGCACCAACCATGGAAACCAACCTTGACCCTCAAAGAAAGACCTACCTACGGCTCATACAAAGAAAGACATGCCGTCATGGTAAATTCTAAAAAAGGTAATAGGACTTGTTTTCAAAATATTATTTACTCCCTTTCTAAGAGTCTTGTCTACATCCTATAAGTAAACACTAGAAAGCAATAAAAGAGTCTTGCGAAATGCAAGGAGGCTCAATATGGACTCTGAGTGCTTAAACTTGATCAATGAGGCGCTGGATAGTCATTACATTGAATGTACGAGTATGCGAGTTGGAATTCTAAACAACAAGTTAAGCTAAAAAAGAATAAGAATAAATACTTACTTTGGATCTGCTCAAATCGTGAAACACTGAACCAATATAAAATAGTAATGACACATGTAATAATATATATACATATATATATATATATACATAGATACATACACATACATATATGTATGTATATCACAAATATTATTTCCTCCTTTTCTAAGTGTCTTGTCTACGACCGATAGAAAGATATATAAATTGTATACTGGTCTCTTAGACCTGAACCTTCTTGCTTCATTTTAATACAATATTTCCCCTTTTAAGGTAAGAGTAGTTAAAAATACTTAATCTTGGAAATCAAGGGTGCGATCCCTATAGCCGAATATGACCAAAAACTCATAAAAGATTCAAAAGAAAATATTTTATCACGCCCCGAGCCTACACCCTAGATGTGGTCGGCACCCAATGACTTGAACGGATCCTTGGTCTGGGTCACTTAACTCAGCGGAAGACATAACTTAATATAAGAATCATTCTCATAAAAATAACTTCAAATAGATATCTTGGCCAATATGGCACTTAAGTCTCACTAGAAAATATCTGAAATGCAATTAAAGATAGACTCAAAAACATAAAATTTGTGACTGTCGACCAGTCTATGAAACTTCTATTAAACTAATATGGATTTTGGGATGCACCCCACAACATTCTATAAGTAAAAACTAGAAAGCAATAAAAGGGTCCTCAGAAATGCAAGGAGGCTCACCATTGACTCTGAGTGCTCCAACTTGATCAATGAGGCGCTGGATACTCAGTACATTGAATGTACGAGTTTGCTAGTGAAATGCTAAACAACAACTTAAGCTCAATATATATATATATACATATATATA
>NC_028645.1:24520506-24608243 GCF_001406875.1 Solanum pennellii
ATATATATATATATATATATATATACGTACATACATACAAAGCTTGTTAAACAGTGTAAATAACTTAGTTTGAAAAGAAAATGCAATAAAAATCACAACTTTACTTATAAATGAAAGTAATATAGTTTTTGTCGGAGATTCTCTAACTTAAAACAACCACTATGAGCCTAAGTTGTGATACAAATTATTTCCCACGTTGTTAGAACTGTCCTATAGTTTGCCATCACATAGAACTCCTTAACTTAATGGATCCACTAGCTTAAATTACACGATCATCTAAAAAGTATGACCCATTACTACCCATGATAGCTATATGGTGTTCATGGAGACTAGAGTTAATATGGACTCTCATCCCCACATCAGTGCTCAATACTACACCTAAAACATAATTTAGCTCATGCTTTTAAAATAACTTCCTTTAATTAGGTTGAGATAATTGCTAAAAACTTAGATTTAAAAGGCTTTCTTGGAATCAATGTTCTTTTTTCTTATTCAAAACTCTTTTTGGGAAATCTTAGTTTCCTCTTAACTTAAATGTGAAAACATTTATGAACTTTTAGGATATACTTAGTTCCCTTATAACATTTTAGAAATGAACTCAACTCTTTACTCTTTGCTTAACTTGAAACTTGACTCTTAAATCAACTCTTAAGGAAAAATTAGTGCCCTTATATTTCTTGAAGGAAAGAGTTCAACTTTTACTTTTTTCTATAACTTGAAACTTGAGCTTTAAAACAAAGTTTAAATGTTTAATAAAGATTCTTGAAAACCTTTAAGAACTTTTCTTTGGACTAACTTCTTAACTTTAGACTTGACTCTTAATATCCTTGACATTGATCTTAGCTTTCCTTGAATGAATTATGAATTCAAGGTTATGATTCGTGTTTTTGGTGATTCCTAGGTGTTTAGAAATCATTTAAAGTAATTAGAATCACTGGAGAGTGTTAATATACCTTAGAAGGACTTAACTGGGATAAACTATGAAAACTGGGAGAAAACGCTGACTCAAGCGCATTCAGGGTGCACTGCGCCAGCCTCAAGCGACTGAGGCTTGATCTAACGCACTAGTGGAGCGGCGTTTCAGTCCTCAGTATCAGAGGTCAGTTTCTGGTGCACTGCAGGCGCGACAAGCCTTGCCTTGCCCAGGTGTTTCTACGGATTTTTCAACTCGTTTTCATCTCAAAACCCTCCAAACCTCCCTAAATCTTTCACCAAACACTTGGGACCATTGGTACCCTCAAATCCTACTGTATTCAGTTGAGAAACAACCTAGAGAAACAAGAATTAAACAATAATATGCATCCAACACTTCAATCAAAGATAATTCAGTTTTTTTCTTTAAGAACTTCACCTTTTAACATGTAAACAACTCACAAATTGCTGAACCGAAACAAATTGGTGTTTGGGTGAACTAACCCAACACAAAATATCTCACATACCTTTATAGGTATCACCCCCGACAAAATCCACTTGAAGTTCTTGACATTCTTGGCGAATTCGTGACTTTTCTCCCTTCTCTTCTTGTTTTGTCTCTTTTCTAAGTCAAAAGCGTGAATTTGATATTTCCAAAAGTGATTTAAGACTTATTTTTACACCTAATAAACTCTTAAAACGAATTAGGAAAATAAGTTGTGAAAAGACTAGTTTGCCCTTCCTTAAATGCAGAATTATACTTTCCTTGCTTAAACAACCCAACTTCTAATAGACATATCTCCCTCTTACTATGTCCAAGATGCACAAGCTCGGTGGAGTTTGAAAGATATATCCAGTGTATTTCCATCCATATTAAGTACTACCTCTAGCTCATACTGAGCTATTATTTATGGCCTTTTGAAAATGACCAAAATTCACTTTCTTAACTTAGACAATTTTCCAGATTTTCCTTTTCTTTCCAAAAATGAATATTTTTAGTTTCTTAGATTATCCTAGTTAATTCAAATTTGTTAGATGCTACAATATCTCCCCCTTGGAAACATTCATCTTTGAATGAGATTTTTTCACTACGATAAAAATAGTAACCTTAAGTTTAACACTTGACAATGAAAAGCAAGTAACAACATGCTTACTCATAGTTATAAAGTACTATGAAGAGAATTAGTACATTGATTTGCATTCTCTATGGATTCAAAAATATGTGGATATCTCATCTTCATATCCTGTTCAGCTTCCCATGTTGCTTCTTCAACAAATTGGTTCCTCTAAAAGAACTTGACTGACGCAACCTCCTTTGTCCTCAACCTTCAAACTTGGTGATCTAAAATCTGAACCAGAATCTCTTCATAGGATAAGTTATCCTTAAATCCCAACATTTTCAGTTGGTACAATCAATGAAGGATAACACACGCACTTATTCGACATAGAAATGTGAAACACTAGATGATATAATGCCAACTCATGGGGTTGTTCAAATTCATAAGCTACATTGTCAATCCTTTTGTCTATGTAATAGGGTCCAATATACCAGGGAATAAGCTTCCTCTTCTTACCAAACCTCATAACAACCTTTATGGGTAAAACCTTCAAGTATACCCAATCATCCACTTTGAACTACAACGGACTTCTCCTAACATTTGTGTAGGATTTTTGATGACTCTGTGCTGTTTTCAATATCTCTTGAATCGCCTTCAACTTCTACATGGATTGGTGAACTAGATCAGGTCCTATCAACCCTACTTAACAAACTTCTAACCATCCAATAGAAGATTTGCATCTTGTCCCATAAAGGGCTTCGTATGGAGCCATTTGGATGCTCGAATTGTAACATCTCATAAATAGAATAACAAATAATAATAAAAGAAACTAAGATTAATCATTTTTGGTAATAAATGGGAAAATCTCGAAAATTTCCTAAGTATAAAATTGAGATTATGGTCATTTGCAAATAGCCATAACTCATAGCTCAGAAGGAGTTAGGGTGAGTTCTTTATATGGTTGTAATGTCCTTGGAAGATCTTTCTAACGACGTCGAGTTTTTTCATTTTTGATGTCGTATGAGGAAGACATGTTTTCCAGAAGTTGGGTTGTTTGACAAAGGAAAGTCCAACTCGAATTTTAGTAAGGGTAAAGTAGTCTTTTCATTCTAGTATTTCCTAATTCATTTGAGGGGTTTATTAGGGGTAAACCAAGTCCCAAATCAATTTTAGAAAAGTAAAGAACGCTTAGGGCTTGGGAGAAAAGAGAAGAGAAGAGGAAGGTAAAAAAATCTACAAGAACGCTATGATTTTGCTAGTGTAGTTCGTCAGTGGTGATGACTATCGAGGTATGTGAGATATTTCTATGTTGGGTTCGTTCACCCACACACCAATATGTTTAATTCAACAAGTTTTGTATTAACTAAATTGTGAATCTTGATGTTCTTGATGAACAATTGTTGAAGTCTTGTTCGTAGAATTGTGGTGTACCTTTAGAGGTTTCCATTCGTGTTTCTAGGCTTTTTTACGAGTCTAAACTATTGTGTATTGAGGATATTAGTTATCCCAAGGGTTTGGGGGTATATAAATGGAAGTTTATGAGGTTGAAAATTGAAAATAGGAGATAAAAATTTAAAACCCGTCTGACAGGCCCTGGGGCGCCGCGCCTACTAGAGCCCCTCAGGATAGACTCTGTTCATCAGGATCTGGTGCGCTGCGCCAGCTAGAGCGCCTAAGGACAACCTTTGTCTGTCAGGATTTGCCGCCCCGCACCTCTCAAAGTACCAGAGTTAACTGGAGTTCCCATTTCTCTTTCATATTTTCGTACAAGTTCCTAAGTGATGTACCTACAAATACTAGTTAATTCCAACACTCTAAAGTACATCTAAATATCATGAAATCATCCATAAACATGATATCATGATCTTTTAATGCATAATCAATATCTAGGTAAGTTAAGATCAAAGTCAAAGAAGTCAATGATTTAAGTATAAGGCAATGAAGTAAGTTGAAGTAAATTTTTTAAAGCATCCAAGAGTCTTATTTAAACATTTTATCTTCGTTTTAAGGTTCAAGTTTCGAGTTAAAGAAAGAGTAAAAGTTGATGTATTTTCTTAAAAAAGAAGTATAAGGGGACTAAGATACGAGAGGTGTCCTTTCCCAATGTGGAAGGTATGTTCACAATGATTCTGATGAGATGGTGAAAATAATGTGATTATGCATCAAGAGGGTCCCAAGTATATCTCCTAGTTCTAGAACTATGTTTTCCCCATCGGAATACTAGCTAGTGGATCCACCTAGAATGCTATGTTCATGTTTTGGTACTACCCTGGAACGTAGTCCAACTTCTTTCGGTTAGGGTTCATGACACCAGATTCCATATTTAGCTCACATGGTCTATGTTGGTTAAGAAAATTGTTCCCGAAAGTAAAATAAACTAATAAAGTGAACACTAGCTAGGGTGACCTTAGGGGTTTGACTTAGTCTAGGTAGGCGTATGGGACTCTACCTATACATTGCACTAGTTGGCCTTGATGGAAGTCTTAGAAGGTTGTTCTTATGTTATATAAAATAAATAAGTATGTATATGTTGACCTTACATGTTGATGATTCTATATGATGCTAGTTTCATTTATGAACATGTCATTTGTCTATATTGCTAAATATGAAGATGGTTACTCTTGACGCTATGTTATGTAAAGTTAGATATTACTTGATGTCATTTGCTGGGTTACTTGGTTGATTAAGTTGATGGGTCTTTACTTGGTCATTGCACTTGTAGATTTGATGGTGGGTTATGACTAAGGTTTCTTGTATATGTTGTAATGTTATGAACTCTTATATATTCTTTTTTATTTTAACCATGATGTTGGATTTGTATTGATCATGTCTTCCAAGATGTTATTAAACATGTTGACTTGGTTATACTTGATGATGTTGGTCTTGTGTTGTATATGGCGTTGTCTTAAGGAATATGTAATTATTGGCTTATATGGGTTCTTGGTTGTGCGTAAGGCTTTTCAAAGTAACCTAGCATGGTTTTCAACAAATGTCTCCTTTAGCATGATTTTAATATTTTATATGCATATTACCACACTTAGTACAAGTAATGTACTAACCCATGTTTCTATGTTTACTACAAAATGTAGGTTCCGGCCGTTGAGCTTTTAGAGGGTGATTGAAGAAGACTTGGATTTCCATTCTCCATGTTCGGTAGGTCGTTAGTTTCTGAGGATGATACTACTATCTTTCTGTTGAATATCGTTTAGTCTTTAAGAAACTTATGTTCATTCTTTTTCATTTAAATGTATATGCCTATATGTGCTTTTATTGTAATGAAGTATGGACTATGTCCAATGTTGTACTAGTTTTAGATGGTTTCATATGAGACGTATCCTAGACTTCTGACGAATCTATGTTGTTATCTTATGTATGTGAAATAAAATTAGAAGCCTATTTAATATTTCCTATGAGAGGAGTCTATGTAAACTCCCTACATATATATTATGTTTATGCGAGATGTCTATGTAAACCTTAATGTAGAAGTAGGTGAAAAGTTTTAAATTTTCTGCAATTTAACTATGAAAACTTTTAAATTTTTTGCAATTTAACTTATGAAATGTAATGACGAAGTCTATGTAAACCTCAATGTAGAAGTAGATGAAAAGTTTTAAATATTATGCAATTTAACCTATGAAATGTAATGACTAATGCTAAGAGGTTAGTTATTGTACTCTTCGAGGACGACGACACCGGTTACTTCTAGGGGGCGCTCCCCGGATGTGACAGTTCACTACACTGAAAGACGATTTTTTTAGTGTACATAATTATGGATTTAAGTTCACCAAATTGTCCCGTTATGCTCCTAATATGGTTAAGGACATTTGGAGCAGAATGAGCTTGTTTGTCGCTAGCTTGGGTCGTGCTTCAAACCAAGAGGGTCGAGCTGCAATTTTGATAGTCGACATGGACATATCTAGGTTGATGGTTTATACGAAACAGGTGGAAGATGAGAAGATTAGGGATAGATAAGAGTATAGGAACAAGAAAGCTAAGACTGGGAATAAGCCTAGGCAGCAGAAGGGTGGTTCCAGAAGAGTATAGGAACAAGAAAGCTATGACAGGGAATGAGTCTGTACAACAGAAAGGTGGCCGAGTCGACCACAGTTACAAAACCAAAAAGGAGCCTACACCATCATATGCTAGTGCTCCTACACCTAGAAACAAAGGTGAACATGGCTAGAATTCACAAAATTTCAGAGCTAGGCCAACACAGTCACAAGGAAGTGTGGCACATAGAGGTAGTTGTGCTCCTGCATATTCTAAGTATGGTTGAACTCACCTAGGTAAATGTCGTCATACCCAAACATGTTACTTAAAATATGGTCAAGAGGGTCACTTCATGAGAGAGTGCCCTAAGAATAAGCAGGGTAGTGGAAATTCGGGCAACAGAGCCAAATTTTTATCACTTGCTCCACCAGATAGGGATGCACCTAGAGGAGCCACTTCTGGTACTTGCGGAAGGTCAAACCGCCTCTATGCGAATACTAGCCGCCAAGAGCAAGAGAACTCTCCAGATGTTGTCACTAGTACAATCAAAGTCTTTACTTTTTATGTTTATGCTTTGCTAGACCCAGTAGTAAGTTTATCTTTCGTAACTCCTAATGTTGCAAATCAGTTTGAGATTCTTCCTGAGAAAGTTTGTGAACCTTTCTGTGTTTCTACCCCTGTTGGAGAGTCTATTCTAGCGGAAAGAGTCTATCTTCAAAGTACAAATTCTATCAATCAGAAGAACATCATGGCTGGTGTAGTAGAGTCAGACATGGTAGATTTTGATGTCATCCTAGGTATGGATTGGCTTCATGCCTGTTATGTGTCAATAGACTGTAGAACTCGAGTAGTCAAGTTTCAGATTCCTAACAAGCCAGTTATAAAGTGAAGTAGTAGTTCAGCAACGCCTAAGGGTCGTTTCATTTCGTACCTTAAGATGAGTAAATCAGTTTCGAAGGGATATATCTATCACTTAGTCCGATTTAATGACTCAAGTGCTGAGGTACCATCCCTTCAAGAAGTCTTTCCTAATGATCTACCCGGAGTCCCTCCTGAAAGAGAGATAGACTTCAGCATAGACATCATCCCCGATACTCGTCCTATCTCTATTCTACCATACAGAATGGCACCAGCAGAGTTAAAAGAGCTAAAAGAAGAATTGTAAGATTTGTTAGACAAAGGCTTCATTCGACTAAGTGTCTCACCTTGGGGTGCTCCAGTCTTGTTTGTCAGGAAAAAATATGGTTCCCTTAGGATGTGTATAGACTGTTGCCAATTGAATAAGGTGACCATCAACAATACATATCATCTTCCAAGGATAAATAATCTTTTCGACCAGCTTCAAGGTGCTTCTTGCTTCTTGAAAATTGATGTCAGGTCAGGCTACCGTCAATTGAAAGTTAGGGAATGTGATATCCCTAACTTATGAGTTTTTGGTTTTGTCCTTTGGTTTGACAGATGCACCAACATCATTCATGGATCTTATGAATAGTGTTTTCAAACCTTATTTAGATTTATTTGTCATTGTCATCATTGATGACATACTGATTTATTCAAGGAATGAAGAAGATCATGCCAGTCACCTCAGGATTGTTGTTCAGACTTTGAAAGATAAAGAGCTATATGAAAATTTCTCCTAAGTGTATGTTTTTGTTTAAGTCTATGACATTCATGGGCCACATTGTTTCTGTTTATGCGATTAGAGTTGATACCCAAAAGATAGAAGTAGTTCAGAGTTGTCCTAGAACCATATCTCCAACTGATATAAGGAGTTTCTTGGGTTTGACAGGCTATTATAAGAGGTTTATATAAGGTTTCTCATCTATCTCGTCTCCTTTTGACAAAGCTAACTTAGAAGACCATTAAGACATACCGCATTGAGGCTTGTGAGAAAAGCGTTCAGGAGTTGAAAAAAAGGTTGACTATTGCTCCGGTTTTATCTTTACCGGAAGGTACTCAAGGTTTTGTGGTGTATTGTGATGCATCAAGAGTTGGCTTGGGTTGTGTGTTGATGCAGAATGGCAAGGTTATAGCTTATGCCTCCAGACAGTTGATGGTTCATGAGAAGAACTACCCAACCCATGACTTAGAATTGGGTGCTGTGGTTTTTTCTTTGAAGATATGGTGCCACTACTTGTATGGAGTTCATGTTGACATATTCACGGATCACAAAAGTCTCCAAAATGTGTTCACTTAGAAAGAGCTAAATCTCAGACAAAGAAGGTGGTTAGAATTTATCAAGGATTATGATATGAGTTTTCTTTACCACCCCGGTAAGGTTAATGTGGTTGCAAATGCATTAAGCATGTTATCAATGGGGAATACCACCCATGTTGAGGAAGAAAAGAGGGAGTTAGCTAAACATGTGCACAAACTTGCACATCTAGGAGTCTGACTTATGGATTCCAGAGAAAGATTTATAGTGGTGACTAATCTGGCTAAATCATCACCACCGTCAGAGGTAAAAGAGAAAAAAGACCAAGACCCCATTTTTCTTGACTTGAAGGCTAATGTTCATAATCAAAGAGTATTGGCTTTTGAACAAGAGGGAGATGGTGTACAGAAGTACCAAGGTAGATTGTGTGTACTTAGGGTGGATGGACTCCAAGAGACGATCCTGGAGGAGGCTCATAGCTTCATATATTCCATTAATACGGGTTCCACCAATATGTACCGCAATTTGAGAGAGGTATATTGGTGGGAAGGCATGAAGAAAGCTATTGCTGAGTTTGTTGTCAAGTTCCCAAATTGCCAGCAAGTGAAAGTAGAGCACCAAAGACCTAGAGGTTTGTCTTAGACTATAGAACTTCTTGAATGGAAGTGGAAGATGATTAAAATGGACTTCATCACAGGTTTGGAAAGGTCTCGCAAACGGCATGATTCTATTTGGGTGATTGTCCATAGAATGACAAAGTCAGCCCATTTGTTGCCGTACCTTCAAGAAGTGGTAAGACTTCATGGAGTTCCGCTCCATTATTTTAGATATAGGTGCACAATTTACTGCACAATTCTGGAATTCCTTCCAGAAAGGTTTGGGTTCAAAGGTAAACTTAAGCACTAAATTTCATCCTCAGACAGATGGAAAAGAAGAATGTACTATTCAAAACATAGAGGATATGTTGAGAGCTTGTGTGATCGACTTCAAAGGGAATTGGGATGACCACATACCTCTCATAGAGTGTGCTTACAACAACAGTTAGCATTCGAGCATCCAAATGGCTCCATATGAAGATCTTTATGGGAGAAGATGCAGATCTCCTATTGGGTGGTTCGAAGTTGGTAAAGCAGGGTTGATAGGACCATATATAGTTCACCAAGCTATGGAGAAGGTGAAAGTGATACAAGAGAGGTTGAGAACAACACCAAGTCGTCAAAAGTCCCACATAAATGTTAGAAGAAGGTCGTTAGTGTTTGCGGTGGATGATTGGGTGTGTCTGGAAGTCTCATCCATGAAGGGTGTTATGAGGTTTGGTAAAAAAAAGGTAAGTTAGTCCCCGATATATTGGACCTTATAAAATCTCCAAGAGAGTGGGCAATGCGGATTATAATTTAGAGCTACCCCAAGAGTTAGAAGAAGTTCCTCCGGTATTCCATCTGTCTATGTTGAAGAAATGCTTGGGTGATCTTTCACTAATTGTACCAACTGAGAATGTTGGGATAAAATATAACTTGTCCTATGAGGAGGTTCCAGTTAAAATTTTAGATCATCAAGTTCGCAAGTTCATAACAAAAGAAGTTGCATAAGTCAAATTCATTTGGAGGAATCAGTTTGTTGAAAAAGCAACTTGTGAAGCTGGAGAGGATATGAAGAGGAGATATCCACATCTCTTCGAATACGGAGAGAATGTAGATCAAGGTACTAAATTCTTTTCTCAGCACTTTACAAGACTATGTGTAAGAAGGCTGTTATTTGATTTTGTTTTTGAGTGTTGAAATGATGTTACTACCCTTAGCTTAGTGAAAGATTTCTCATTCGAGGACGAATGTTCCCAAGGGGGATAAATTGTAATATCTCATAACTAGAAATAACTAACAATAATCTAAGAAACCAAGAATAATTATTTTTTGGTAATAAATAGGGAAATCTGAAAAATTTCCCAAGTATAAAAGTGAGTTTTTGGTCATTTTCAAACGTCCATAACTCCCTCCTAAGGAGTATTTAGGGTGATTTCTTTATGTGGTTGGAAATACCTTGGGAAGATATTTCCAATTACTCCAACTTTACGCATTTTCGATGTCGTATGAGGGAGATATGTCTTTCGGAAGTTGAGTTGTTGAAAAGAAAAAAGTTCAATACGGATATCAATAAGAGTAAAGTATTCTTTTCACCCAAGTATATACTGATTCATTTTAGGGGTTTACTAGGGGTAAAACCAAGTCCAAATTCAGTTTTAGAAAAGTTGAGAGCGCTTATGGCTTGGGAGAAAAGATAAGAGAAGAGGAAGATCAAGAATTCTTCAAGAACGCTAAGGTTTCGCTAGTGGAGTTCGTCAGGGGTGATCTCTATCAAGGTATATGAGATCTTTTTGTGTTGGGTTCGTTTGCCTACACACCAATATGTTTAATTCAGCAAGTTTTCTATTTGTTAAATGGTGAATCTTGAAGTTCTTGATTAACAATTGTTGAAATCTTGTTGGTATAATTGTGGTGTACCTTTAGTTGTTTTGATTCGTGTTTCCGGGCTGTTTTACAAGCTAAACTATTGGGTATTAAGGATATTAGTGATCCCAAGTGTTTGGGGGAATATCCAAGGAAGTTTATCAGGTTTAGAATTTAAAATCTGATAAGAAAAAAGCAGAACCCATTTGACAGGCCCTGGGGCGCCGTGCCTACCAGAGCCCCTCAGGAAAGACTTTGTCCGTCAGGCTCTGGCGCGCCGCGCCAGCTAGAGCTCCTGAGTACAGCCACTATTCTTCAAGCTCTAGCACCTCGTGCCTCTCACAACGCTAGGGTTAACTGGATTTCCCATTTCTCCCCCATCTCTTTGTACGAGTTCCTAAGTGATGTACCAACAAATCCTAGTTGATTGCAACACTCTAAAGTACATCTAAACATTATGAAATCATCCTTAAATATGATATCATCATCGTTGAATCCATAATCCAATTCAATTAAAGCTAAGATCAAAGTCAAAGAAGTCAAGGAGTTAAGTCTAAGGCAATGAAGTAAGTTTAAGTAAAGTTTCTTAAATCGTACAAGATTCTTATTTAAACGTTTTAACGTCATTTTAAGGATCAAGTTTCGAGTTAAAGAAAATGTAAAAGTTGAAGTATTTTCTTCAAATAAAGTGTAAGGGTACTAAGTGTTCCCTAAAAAGTTGATCAAGATCAAAAGTTTCAAGTTAAGCAAAGAGTAAAGAGTTGAGTTCATTTCTCAAAAGATATAAGGGAACTAAGTATTCTCTAGAATCTTTGTAAATGTTTTTACATTTAAGTTAAGAGGGAGCTAAGACTTCCCAAAGGAATTTTGAAAAAGAAAGGGGAACATTGATTCCAAATGAGCTTTGTAAAGCTAAAATGTTTACCAGATTATCATAACCCAAAGAAAGGAACTTATTCCAAAAGTATGAGCTAAATTATATTTATTTGGGAGTAGTGTTGAGCACCGATGTGGGGAAAATAGTTCATAAATAACTCAAGTCCTCATGTAGACCATGCACCCATCATGGATGTTAACGAGTCATACTTTTCAGATGATCACGTAAGTTGATCTAGTGGATCCACTAGGTTAAGTAAGGTCCTATATTGATGGCAAGGTATAGGATGGTCCTTGGCAGCATGAGTTAAAATGTTGCACCATCGCTTAGGCTCATAGTGATGGTTGTCGGTTAGAGAATCTCCCACATAAATTATATTACTTTCACATAAATGTAAAGTTGACTTTATTATTGTTTTATATTTAATGAACTAAGTGTTTACACTATTTTATGATCTTTCTTTATATCACATGTCTCCTTATTGTTGTATATTGAGTTGTTATTTCACGAGTTGAGCAATGCCAACGTAAGTTTTCTTACTCCTTTCAAGCTTTATAGTTGTGTTTAGCATTCCAACTTGCATACTCGCACATACAATGTACTGATGGTAGTTGTCCTGCATCATCTTATGATGTAGACCCATGTTACCAAGATCAGCACAGAGTGCTTCCTTGATCCAGTTTGAGGTCTAGAGTCAGTGGTGAGCCTCCTTGCATTCCAGAGGATCTTTTTTTTACTATGCTTTCCAGTCTTTCTATTCCAGAATGTTGTGAGGTCTGTCCCAATATTTATCGAAGTAGTTTTAGAGGCTTCATAGACGGATAGTTAGTAGTTAAGTTGTGTCTCTTTATTTCCGATTCTATATATGAGACTCAAGTTCCATTTTGGCCAAGACAATATTTAAAGTTATTAATGAGAATTATTTTCAATTCTATAACGGAGTTAAGTCAAGGCCAGCAACGGTCATTGTATGCCGGCCACATCTAGGGTAGGCTCGGGGCGTGAGACGAATGGTAGCTATTGTTGTAAGAAAACTCAATGAGAGGTAGGTGATCATCCCAATTCCCCTAGAAATCAATCACACAAGCCCTCAATATGTCTTCTAAGTTTTGGATAGTACACTTTCCTTGCCCATCTATCTGAGGATGAAAAACAGTGGTGAAGTTCACCTTTGAAACCAAACCTTTATGGAACGACTTCCACAACTATGATGTAAATTGTACACCTCTATTTGAAATTATCAAAATTGGGACTCCATGAAGTCTCACCACCTCTTGAATGTATAACTTTGCATAATCCTCTGTCGAATGAGTTGTCTTTAAGGGCAGAAGTGGGATGATTTTATCAGTCTATTGACAATTACCCAAGTTGAATCATGTTGTCTGCGAGATCTTGGTAACCCTGTGATTAACTCCATTTTAATCATCTCCCAATTCCATTCTAGAAGTTCTATGCTCTGAGCCAACCCTCCAGGCTTCTAGTCTACCTTCACTTGCGGGCAATTCGGTCACTTGGCAACAAACTTAGCAATGTCCTTCTTTATACCTTCCCACCATTTAAACCTATGTCAAATCGCGGTACATATTCGTGGAACCTGGATGAATGTAATATCTGGAGCTATGATCCTCCTGCATAAACCTATCTTGGAGTCCATCCACCCTAGGTATACACAATCTCCTTGATACTTCATCACATTATATCCCCTTTGTTCAAAAGCTAATACTCTTTTCTTATGAACATTTGCCTTCAAATCAAGAAAAATTGGGTCTTGGCTTGCTTCTGTTTCACTTATGACACTAATGATGACTCGGCCTCACGGTCACCACTATTCCTCCTTCTGTTGAATCCATAAGCCTGGCTCCCACCACGTGCAAGTCTATGCATATCATTACCTAACTCCCTCTTTTCTTCCTCAACATGGTTGGTACTCCCCATAGATAACCTTCTTAAAGCATTAACAACCACGTTAGCCTTACCTGTGCAGTAAATAATATTTATGTCATAATATCTGAGTAATTCTAACCACCTCCTCTGTTTGAGATTTAGCTCTGTCTGGGTGAAAACATGGTGTAAGCTCTTGTGATCAGTGAATATGTCAAAATAAACGCCATACAAATAGTGAGGCCATAACTTTAAGGTGAAAACTACAACAACCAACTCTTAGTCAGGGATTGGGTAATTCTTCTCATGAACCTTCTACTGTCTGGAGGCATAAGCTATAACCTTGTCATTCTGCATTAACACACAACCCAAACCAACTCTTGATGCACCATAGCACACAACAAAACCTTGTGTACCCTCTTGTTAGGTCAAAAATAGAGTAGTAGTCAACCTCTTTTTTAACTCAAGCTTTTCTCACAAGCTTCAGACCATGAAATATAATTATCTTCTGCGCCAGCTTGGTCAAAGGAGATGAGATAGATGAAAAAACCTCAACAAACCTTCTATAGTATCCAGCCAAACCTAAGAAACTCTTTATATTAGTTGGAGAGTCGGTCTAGGCCAAATCTTAACTTCTTCTATCTTTTTGTATTGACTCTAATCGCATCACCAAAAACTAGTGGCCCAAGAATGCCACAGAAATAAGACAAAACTTACAATTGGAGAACTTGACATACATCTCCTTATCTTCCAATGTCTGAAGGACTATCATGAGGTGACTAGCATGATCTCCTCATTCCTTGAATATATTAGTATGTCATCAATGAAGACAAAAATACACATATCTAAATAAGGTTTGAAGACTCTATTTATAAGATCCATGAATGTTGCCCGTGCATTGGTCAACGAAAAAGCATGACCAAAAACTAATAATGCCCATATTTGGTCCTAAACAATGTCTTTAGAATGTCACATTCCCTAGCGTTTAACTAATGGTATCCAATACTGAGATCAATTTTCGAGAAATATGTGGCACCCTGAAGTTGATAAAAAAGATCATATATCCTTGGAAGAGGATACTTATTCTTGATGGGAACCTTATTCAATTGGTGGTAATCTATACACATCCTAAGGGAACAATCTTTGTTTCTTACAAACAAGACCAGAGTGCCCCAAGGTGAGACACTTGGTCGAATATAACCTTTATCTAACAAAGCTTTCAGTTGCTCTTTCAACTCTTTTAACGCTGCAGGTGCCATTTTGTATGGAATAATAATTATAAGATGAATATCTAGAATGATATTTATGCCAAAGTCTATTTCTCTCTCAGGAAAGACTCCGGATATATAATCAGGAAAGACTTCTCAAAACTCTTTTACATTAATAACTGATTGAAGGGAAGGTACCTCAGCACTTGAGTCATTAACTCGGACTAAGTGACCGATACAACCCTTTAAACTGACTTTCTCACCTTAAGGTACGAAATGAAATGACCCTAAGGCGCTGCTGAATTGCTACACCACTCTATGACTTGCTCATTAGGAACTTGAAACTTGACAACTCGACTTCTACAATCTATTGATGCATAACAGGCATAAAGCCAGTCCATATCTAGAATGACACCAAAATTTACCTTGTCTAACTCCACTAGGTCAGCCATAGTGTTCTTGTGATTGATGGAATTAGGACAATCACGATAGATTCTTTCTGCTAGAATAGACTCTCCAACAGGGGTAGAAAAACAGAAACGTTCACAAACTTTTTCAGGAAGAATCTCAAATTTGTTTGCAACATAAGGAGTTATGAAATATAAACTTGCTCCTGGGCCTAGCAAATCATAAACATAAAAAATAAAGACTTTGATTGTACCAATGACAACATCTGGAGAGTTCTCTTGCTCTTGGCGGCGAGTGTTTGCATAAAGACGGTTTAACCCTCCGCCAGTACCAGAAGTGACTCCTCTAGGTGCATCCCATTCTGGTGGAGAAAGTGATGAAGATTGGCTCTGTTGCATGAATTTCCACTACCCTGTCTATTCTTAGGGCACTCTCTCATGAAGTGACCCTCTTGACCACATTTGAAGTAACCTGTCTGGACATCACGACATTTACCTAGGTGAGCTCTACCATACTTAGCACATGCAGGAGCACAACTAACTCTACGTGACACACTTTCTTTGAGATTGTGTTGGCCTAGTTCTGAAATTATACGATTCTAACCATGTTCACCATTGTTTCTTGGTGTAGGAGCACTAGAATATGATGGTGTAGACCCCTTTTGTTTTTGAAATTGTGGCCGACTCGAACCACCCTTCTGTTGTCCGGACTCATTCCCTATCATAGCTTTCTTATTCCTACACTCTTCTCGAACCACCCTGTTGTTGCCAGGCTCATTCCTAGTCTTAGCTTTCTTGTTCCTATACTCTTCTCTATCCCTCATCTTCTCATCTTCTACCTACTTCGTATAAAACATCAACCTGGATATGTCCATGTCGATTATTAAAATTGCATCTAGACCCTCTTTGCTTGAAGCACGACCCAAGCCAGCAACAAACAAGCTCATTCTACTCCAAATGTCCTTAACCATCTTAGAAGCATAGCGGGACAACTTGGTGAACTTCAATCCATACTCATGTACACTCAAAGAGTCTTGTAGTGTAAGGAACTGTCACATCCGGGGAGCACCCCCTAGAAGTAACCGGTGTCGTCGTCCTCCAAGTGGACCAAAACTAACATCTTAGCATTCGTCATTACATTTCATAGGTTAAATGGCAGAAAAATTTAAAACTTTTCATCTACTTGTATATTGAGGTTTACATTGACCTCTCGCATACACATAATATATACATAGGGAGTTTACATAGACTCCCCTCATAGAAAGCATTACATAGACTTCTATTTTTATTTTACATACATAATATAACAACATAGATTCATAAGAACTCTAGCATAGGTCTCATATTAATCCATCTAAAACGAGTACAACATTTGATATAGTCCATACTTCATTAAAGTAAAAGCCACATATAGGAATATACAACATTAATCTTCAAATGAAAAAGAATGAACAAAAGTGACATTAAGAATAAACAATATTCAATAGAAAGATAGTCGCATCGTCCTCAGAACGTCAAGCCCTACCGAACTTGGAGAATGAGAATCCAAGTCTTCTTCAATGGCCCTCTACAAGTTCAACGGCCGGAACCTACATTTTATAGTAAACATAGAAACATGGGTTAGTACATCACTTGTACTAAGTAAGGGAATATGTATATAAAATATTAAAATCATGCTAAAGGGAACATTTGTTCAAAACCATGCTAGGTAACTTTTAAAAACCTTATGCACAACCAAGAAACCATATAAGCGAATAATTACATATTCCATAAGACAACACCATATACAACACAAGACCAACATCATCAAGTATGACCAAGTCAATATGTTTAATAGCGCCTTTGAGGACATGATTAATATAACTCCAACATCATGGTATAACAAAAAAGAATATGTAAGAGTTCATAACATTACAACATATACAAGACCCTTACTCATAACCCAACATCAAGTCCACTAGTGTAATGACCAAGTAAAGCCTCATAACCTTACTCAACCAAGTAAACCTAACAAAGGAACATCTAACTTTACATAACAAAGCGTCAAGAGTAAGCATCTTAATATTTAGCAATATAGACAAATAGCATGTTCATAAATGAAACTAACATCATATAGAATCATCAACATGTAAGGTCAACATATATATAATCATTTAATTTATATAACATAAGAACAACCTTCTAAGACTTCCCTCAAGGACAACTAGTGCAATGTATAGGTAGAGTACCATACGCCTACCTAGACTAAGTCAAACCCCTTAGGTCACCCTAGTTAGTGTTCACTTTATTAGTTCATTTTACTTTCGGGAACAATTTTCTTAACCAACATGATCATGTGAGCTAAATATGGAATCTGGTGTTATGAAACCCTACACTGAAAGGAGGTGGAATACTTTTCGGGGTAGTACCAAAACATGAACATAGTATTCTAGGTGGATCCACTAGCTAGTATTCCTATGGGGGAAACATAGTTCCAAAACTAGGAGATATACTTGGGACCCTTTTGATGCATAATCGCATTATTTTCACCATTTCATGAGAACCATTGTGAACCTACCTTCCCACATTTGAAAGGCACACCTCTCATATCTAGTTCGCTCGGTGCTAAGCAAATGTCCCTTTTTGAAATGTCTTTAAGCCTTTATTAATTATCATAGCTTAGTATAGGTCATAGGATACTAGCCCCTTGTTTATTCATAATCATTAGCTCATTATGAATTGATTGAGAATATCCTTTCAATGCAACCCTCATATGTGAGATTAAGACATTATTATCATCATGTCATAATAAGGCACATGGGCAAATCATAACCAACCTTATATTGTTTCATCTTATACATGATATCACATATTCACATAATCAATACATTTCAATTGCATCATCATACCAACACCTACTTAATATAATCATAAGGAATGCTTCAATTGAACTTCATCACCAACTACAAGCCATCACAATTGAAGTAAAGGTTCAAGATCACAAAGTCTTATCAATTTCTCCTTCAAAAGCCATCATCATTGATTTTTCCTCAACCAATAAAATCTCATCCATCAATAAGTGTAGCAACATACACTACAACATTTTAGGCCTACCGAAACACTCAATCTGGACTACATTTGTAAAGTGTTGGCTAAAATATTTTTGGCTACACTTTACTTTTAGCAACAATAATGTTGGCAAAACCTCAAAAGTGTACTCTTTAATGGTATAAGATACACTTTATAAGTGTTGTTACAATATGCTATAATTGGGAACATTTATTTACAGATATGGCCACACTTCTAAAATGTCATATTTTTATAATTGAAAAAATAACACCTTATAAGTGTTGGCTTTAAATTTTTCACTATAATATTGTATTCCCTCCAGTATATTTAACTCTCCCTCCCATTTTTATTGGCAAAAAAATAAACATTGATAAACTAATAAAACAACTCTCCCCTTTTTCCCCTTTCTCTCTGCGATTTGTGAAAGAACGATTGAACGAAAGAGCTGAGAACGCTTGAACAAAGTGAAGAGCTGAGAACAAAATAGATGATAAAACTCTTTCTCTTTTGCGACTTGTGAGAGATAGCTGAGAACACTCTTTCTCTTTTGCGATTTTCTCTTCTGCGATTTGTGAAGGGAAGTGAAGCGTTGGTCGTCTCTCCGATAACGATTTCTTGAAGAGTAAGTCTGATTCTCTTTTTCGATGCCTATTTCATTTTGTGAAGTCACTGATAGTTCAATTTTGTTGTTTTGTGTTTTGTGAAAAACTGGTTGTTTGCAAGATCATGAAACGAAGTTAAATAGTCTCTATGTCACGCTTTTCACTCTAATTTCTCACTGAAGAAAAGGATTCCAGACTGCTTTTGATGGAATAGGGTTTATCAGGTAAGAAATTCTATTTTGAAAGTCTAAATTTTAGCTTTAGAGTTTGGATTCTTGTGTTCTTATACAAATTTTTGGGAGTGTGGCTAGTATTATAGCTTCATTAGTTGATTTTTGGGAGTGTACCTCGTATTCTTGTGTTCTTATTTTATTCTTGTGTTTTTTTCACTTTTGGGGGTTGGAAAAATGTTGGAATTTATTTGAGAAAAAATATTTGGAGGAGCCGAATAAAATAGTTAAAATATATATATAGAAACATATTCAAGGAAAGAAGAGTTCAGTCTCGATAACAATATCACATTTTCTAATTTGTTTCGCAGATCAGTTTTTCCAAGGTTTGTTCGAGTTCGAGATTCTGCCCGAAATTCTCATGTGTCGTTAGTGGATCGAGTTTCGTGGTGAAGATCATTTTCCTGCTCCTCTCTTTCCAGTCTAGTGCCTGCGAAAAGGTAAAGTCGTTTTCCTCATAGTACTCTTTTCACCTCTCTTTCTATTTTAAGAGTGATATTATGAATGTTTGATTTCATATCACTTTAATGATTCGAGAGTTTGTATTCATAGTTGTAATTCCCCTATTTGTCATTCAAAGCTTGTTCTATTGTTTCTCTTCTCGATCTTTCTCTTGTACTGTCCCTTAACTTTGCTCAAGCAAATTAGTTTATGGTCGTGCATTGGAGGTAGCTCTACGCATCTTGATTGGTATTTTGTTTCTAGTATATGTATTTCATTGAAGTAGACTCACTCTGTTAGATGAAAAATTCAATATATTCATCACCACGTTTGAATAGTTATAGAATTTTGCTCTGAATAGTGGCTAGTGCTTTTGCTCTGTAAGATCATAAAAAATGAATAGAATATGAATGATGTCAATATACTCATCACCACGCTTGAGTAGTTAAAGAATTTTATTATATCTTAACTAATTATGAGTATACACTTACAAGCACACAATTTTCACATTTAGACAATATTACAAGAAGGGGACCAGAAATATTTCTACAGCTTGTAATTTATTGTATATTATGACCCACTGGAAAAGTTGGGGAGTTCTACTAACTTTTCGGTTTTTATCGAATGTGGAAAGTAGGACTTAAATATTACAAAAATATACATGGACATTTATTCCCTCAAAAACGCGTTCTTCTAATTTTTTTCCCTTTTAAATTTTTTATTGTTTTAATTTTTTGAGACAAACACCATGGCATTGTTAATTACTGAAAATGCAGGGGAATTATCTGGCTTTCTACGGTAAAGACTGAAGAGCATAAGCTTCCATACACACATTTATCACTTTGCATAAAAATTTTCACTTGAATTCTTAAACTTGATGGTTAATCAAATTGCTTAATTCGGTATAAACATGAGTGCAAATAAGTACCTCAGTTGACGGTAGATGTTAACTTATGATCCAGCGTGCGATATGGACCTACCTGTACATACATAGCTTTTTTTTATGGACTGATATGATCTGCTAGCCATAGCCATCGGCAACAACTAGGTCCATATAGTATATTTATTTCATTAAATGTAGACTCACTCTGTTAGATGAACAATTCAGATGAATCTAGAGAGCATGAAATTGTTATATGAACAATTCATATGACTCTTAGCAGTACACTATGTTTTGAGTTTTCTAAGCAATTTGTGAATGAGTATGAAATTGGGGAGGAAGTGTATTGACCCCAATTTGGGTATACTTGTTCAGTATTAAGTTCTCCAGTTTGTATGCAGTGATATACTCAGCAGTTAGCCTTCAATGCGATCCGATCTCACTATTTCTCTCTGTCAATTCCTCTGCTCTACCAGAAGTTGAAAATTTTGCATTTTCAGCACAAGCCACCAGTTTGATAGGATATTTTGTTAGTTTTCCGAAACAGGTTGCTAGTTCTCTCCATTTAATCTGTGTCCTTTTCATAGAAATATGTACTTCAAAATATATTTACTTAAAAATAATCATGTTTGTTTCTTAAAAATGTTCCTCGAATGGAAATGCTTTTCAGCCATAATCGTTTGATTTTGACACTTAAAGACTAGAAACTATAGAAGAGAATATGAGACTACCTGTAAACTTAGACATATCCTTAACCCAAGTCATTCCCCGATAAAAAAGTTCAGAATTCGGACAAAATAAAGAATAAATTGTGAGAGGATCTTTCTAAACAACTTGAACCTGCTTCTTGGTAGAATTTCTTAATCTTGATTAGTTCATTTAATTTAGTCTATCCTATTAATTTAATTTCTTTCTTAATTTTGTCTATCATATTAATTTACTTATTTTTCCTTGGTAGTATAATCAACATTCAAAACCATTTGTGGAGGATTCAAGGTTTGATTTCGACTAGAACAAGTACCATAACTAGTTAAGAAACTTTTATCATCTGATAAATCCTGATTCTGATAACTTACTCATGAACTTTATAATTTATTTGTGAAGTAGTAAATGTTTTAATGATTGTCACTGAAAGATTAAATATTGATAACTTCTTCTAGGAATTCAAATATCCCATCCAAGGATTGGATGGAGTTAGAAAGGATAGCAAAGAGTATATTGATGGTTTTGAATCATTCCTAGATTTTGCTTACTCACATGGAGATCCTCAAGGGGAGGAGATTCAGTGTCCATGTTCAAAATGTTGTAATATTCCTTGGACTCGAAGGAATGTAGTGTATGATCATCTCATAGCCTATGGATTTGTTAAAGGCTATAGTAAATGGATCAATCACGGGGAATGGGATATCAATTTTAATGCTTACGATGATATGGATTGCTCGCGTGATGATATGATGGGTTGTTGAATGATCAATTTAGAGATATTGCACAGGCTCAAGGAGTTTATGATGGTCCAAATGAAGATGCCAAAAAATTCTATAACTTAGTTGAAGTGGCAAGCCAAGAATCATATACTGGTTGTACTACAGGATTCTCTAAATTATCATTCACACTTCATTTATATTTGTTGAAGTGTCTACATGGATGGAGCAATGAGTCATTCACTTCTCTTTTAGAGTTATTAAAAGAGGCGGCTCCCGAGTTGAATAGTCCTCCATCTTATAATAAAACCAAATCTATGGTTAAGAATCTTAGTCTTGATTATGAGAAAATTGATGCATGTTCCAATGAATGAATGTTGTTCAGGAATTAATCATAAGGATATGAATTTTTTCATACTTGTGGAGCTTCACGATACATTAATTCTCCTGAAGTTGATAGTGAGCTTGAGCCTTCGAAAAAATAACATCGAGTTTCAGCAAAGACTTTGAGACACTTTCCATTAATTCCAAGACTCAAAAGGTTGTTTATGTGCTCAAAGACGGCAAATTCTTTGAGGTGGCATGAGGAGTATCGTTCCAAAGATGGAAAGTTAAGGTATCCAGCTGATGGTCTAGCATGGAAAGATTTTGATATGTTTCATCCAAATTTTGCACTAGATTGTCGCAATGTGAGACTTAGTTTGTCAAGTGATGGGTTCAATCCGTTTCGAACCATGAGTATATCATATAGCACATGGTCAGTTATGTTGATGGAGTATAATTTGCCACCTTGGATACACATGAAATCTGAATATTCTATACTTTCTTTACTTATACCTTGTCCGCGATCACCTAGAAATGACATTGATATTTACTCACAATTATTGATAGATGACTTAAAATTATCGTGGGATTTTGGGGTTGAAACATATGATGCTTCAAGAGATCAAACTTTTCAAACACGGGCAGCCCGTATGTGGATTATCAAATGACTTTCCTGCATATGCTACGTTATCTTGTTGGTGTACAAAAGGAAAGTTTGCTTGCCCTTGTTGTAACTATGGCACTAATTCTCTCTATCTTAAACATAGTCGGAAAATGTGCTATATGGATCATCGTGTTTTTCTACCTATGGATCATCCATGGAGATCTAACAAAAGATCTTTCAATGGTAAAACTGAATTCAGGCCTCCTCCACCCTTTTTAAAGGGAATTGATGTGTTTAATAGCTTACATGATGTTGAAAATGTGTTTGGAAAGAAGAGAGAGAGATCAAATAATGGCCCATGGAAAAAATATCAATTTTTTTTGAATTACCTTATTGGAAGCACAATTTTTTACGTCATAACCTTAATGTAATGCACATAAAGAAGAACATAGTTGATAGTATACTTGGAACTCTTTTGGATATTTCTGGCAAAACAAAGGATCATGCAAAAGCCCAATATGATTTGAAACATATGGGAATCAGAAAGAACCTTCATCCAAAAGATACTGAAGACAGTAAGAGAATAAAATTTTCAAAAGCGTGCTTCTCAATGACAAATGGAAAGAAATCAATTTTTTGTGGAGTTTTAAAGACAATCAAGTTACCTGATGGTAGTGCTTCCAATATATCTGGGTGTGTGCACATGGATGAAAGAAAATTGTCTAATTACAAAACTCTTGATGCTCATTTCATGTTACATTACTTGCTTCCAATACCAATCAAAAGCATTCTTCCTGGTCATCTTGCTATTCCTTTGATTCGTCTTAGTTCCTTCTTCCCTCGTTTGTGTCAAAAAGTAATCACATTGAAGGAACTGGATTGCTTAGAAGTGGAGATCATAGAAACAATAAATCAGTTGTAACGAATTTTTCCTCCTTCATTTTTTGATATAATGATTCATTTGGCAAATGAAATGAGATTAGGAGGTCCTGTTCAAAATCGATGGATGTATTCCACCGAAAGAGAAATGGGTACATTCAAATCATACATCTGCAAAAGACGTTATCCAGAAGGTTCCATAGCAGAGACACGAGTGGGAATAGATTGTATGAATTTATTCTCTAAATATGTGCATAGGGTTGTGCATACAAAATTTAATAGAAGAGTCCGAAATAATGATGAATGTGACTCAAATATTGCAGAAACTTTGAGTTTGTTTCCTAACAAAGGAGTTCCTTTACGAGCGAAGAAGACTGATCCAATAATTTTAGATGACAAGTCACTAAGTCAGGCACATGCATACTTATTGGCAAATTGTGACGAGGTTGAAGAATATATTATGTACCTTAATTTGAATATAGTATTCTTTTTGTATTATTAGTTTTAACTTATTTTTTAGTTATAATTTAAACAAAAATGCATGTTGTGTAGAGAGCATGAGAAAGAGGTTAATAATGAGCCACGAAGATCTAAATCGACCAAGGCCAAGAATTATTGTCAAAACTTATCTCAATGGTTTGAAACTCGTGTTTTGCAAGATGATGTGCCTGATTTGCTAAAACAATTGTCTCGAGGACCAAATTCTGTTGCATAAAGATATTCTGGGTATCTAATCAATGGATATAGGTTTCATGTTAGGCAGCGTGATGCAAGGCGTAAAACACAAAATAGTGGTGTTACAGTAGTTGCCTCAACTACAAGCTTTGTAAGCTCAAAGGATAAAAATCCGATTGCTGCAGATTTGACTTATTATGGCAGAATAGTTGATATTGTTAAATTAGACTATTATGGCCATTTTAAGGTTGTTCTATTTAAGTGCGATTGGTATGAGGTTGAAAATGATGCTTATGGACTTAAATATGTATATTTTAACAAGAGATGCTCTCTGGAAGAGCCTTTTGTGCTTGCATCTAAAGTACACCAATGCTTTTATGTGCAAGATCCATATAATCAAGATAAACATTTTGTTATGAAGATTGTTCCTAGAGATTTGTTTAACATGGGTGGAGAAGTTGAATCTAATCTCCCACAAAGTTATGACAACGAGCCATCTATACCAAAAGATAATGGTGAAGTGTTGTTAACAAGGTCTGACGTGCCAGAAACAATTATTGATGTGCCTTCAAAAGAATTTGTTAATCAACAACTTGAAGTTGGCGCTGAAGATGAGTCTGTAGATGATTTTCAATATGAGTTGGAAGATGAGTTTTAATACGACTCTGAAAATGAGTACGGAGATAAGTCTGAAGATGAGCTTGAAGATGAGTTTGAAGAAGAGTTTGAAGATGACGCACCATGAGTTTCATTATTTTTGTGATGACTATATCGTGGAGGCTTACTGTTTTTAATTTAATTGTTTTTTTTGGTACAAACAGTTTAAGATATCTAATATTTGGAATTAAAGATTAGATCGCTTCAATGTGTAAGTATTCTGTGTTTTGTAATTTAATTATTTTTTTGCTACAAACAGTTTAAGATATCTAATATTTGTAATTGAAGATTAGATCACTTCAATGTTTAAGCATTCTGTTTCCTTTATTTGTACGTCTATTTGATATTTGGTCATGTAATTTCTGTTGGCTTCTTGTTTGATTATTAAATTACTACGTAACCTCTATGCGTAGATGAATATTTTTTATTTGGATGTTTGTTAATTATAATTCTTATTTGTTTTTTTTATTTCCAGGCAGTGGGCATTCACTGAACTCTAAAGTTTGAAGTCACTCCTGGTTTTGTCTCTGTCCCGAGTTCCTTGCTTCGAGGGAGGTACATCTCTTGACCTATTAATTTTCCTTATTTGTGAGAACAAGAGTGTTGTGCGTTGTAGAGAATTTGATCATTATTCTCTCTAGTAAGTCGTTGAATAGTTTGTTTTAGATGATAATTGATTCTCTACTCGACAGTGAACAGGTAATAATCATACAGAGAAACCGCTAGAATATATGTGGTACTATGCGTTTATAAACATGGAAATTCTAGGCTAAATGCATGATAGTTTTCGATTACTAGTTATGGTTTACTGATTCTTAGTGAGCTAGAGAACTGTTGAAGAGTGCTTATTATCGTTCTTGCATATAATGATGCATGCTTGGCAGTTAGTTCAAGTGTATGTTCAAAGCTAAATCAGGAAGTTGATTAATATTTTTTCATTTAGCTGTTTTAGGTGTGCTTTTTAATCTATACTATCACATTGCACCTTTTGATAGATGAGGGAAATGTGAAAAGCTATGGATCTCATGCAGGGATATGGGTTGACTACCATCTATCCAACTGGATGCATTTTCTGATTTCATATTTCCAGAAATATTTGGTTTTTGACCTTAAATACATGAATACTTTAGATTTCTCAAAGAAACAACTTTTCTACTCTAGAAGTTAGTCCAATTTTGACACAGTTTATTAATAGTGGTATTACTTGTATGAACATTATAGGTTTGTATTTTACTGTTTTGATAATATGGTGCAAACCACTATATTACATATTGTAGCCTGTCATTGCTTCATTATCCAGGAATTAGTGAAACATGAAGTCTGAGCTGCTGCATTTCTTGTGTTTCAGTGGTCTTGATTTGAGATCACGGTTTGCTTTGTGATATTGGTAGTTCATTGGAAAAGGCATTTTCTGTTTCCTTAACTTGAGAAAGTATGCGATGGAAAAAATTTTCTGGAAAAGAAACACATAGGGGTTTCAGAGTACTTAATTCAAAAAACAAATGAGTTCTTTTTTAAATGTGGTTTCTTTTTTTTATTGCTGCTACATTTTTCACTTACAGATCCTCATTAATTTGTAGGTTTACTGAATACAGGGAAAGAAATAAAAGAATTTAAATCAAAACGAGAAGAATGAATCAATCAGCAATACTAAAGAAAAAGGGGTCAAATCCAAACAAAGCTCAAAGTTCATTGAAGAATCTAGATATGCAATACCAATCAAGTGCTGAATTGGTCAACACATTTAAGGTTAAGAGAGAACATGTTGCAAACGAACGCAATAACAAAGATAAAAAAGAGCATGCACCAATATCTCATAAAAGAAAGAATTTTGAGGATTTCATCAAACCACAAGGAAAGAGTAATTTGTACCCAAACAAATTACCGATTCAATCATCTTCTAGGGAAGAACTTAGTACTTCAGATGTGATTGTAGGGAAAGGACAAAATAAATCGAGGTTATTTCATCCTGGAGAGTTCATTCAAGAGAAGGGACATAAACTTCTTAGCATAACTTAGGGTTCCAACCGTCGTCCAAGGAAGGTGCTACTGCTTCTGTACATGTGACTGGAACAACATTAGGTAATAAACAGAAACAACATGATAATCATGATCTACTAAGCAGCAAACTGGTGAAGAGGAAGTTGGTCCTACCGGCCACTACTATTGATCAGATTCTGAAAAAAAAAAACAAGAAGATGATGTTGATCATGATCTACCGAACATAAAACAGGTAAAGAATAAGTCAGTCATACCAGCTACTAGTATTGATTAGTTTTTAAAACATCAAGGGATAGTCATAGGTGATGAAAGAAAACAGGTAAACCACACAAAAGCGGATGTCAAGTGTATGCATACTCCTCAATCTATTGATGAACATAATAAAGGATTGGATAATCTAGAGGATCAAGAAGAAATCGACAAGGATGAGTGTGTTATAAACGAGGAAGATGACATTGATTGTAGTACAAAAGGTATGTTTTAAATCTTGTAAGTTTATTACTCATTATAAAAGAAAATTTTTATCGCCAGGTTGTTACATCAAAGTAGGTTTATCGAAGCAGAAAAAGGTTCGAGGACAAACAACATGTAAGATTATTCATGCAAGAAATTTGGAGGAATGGGAGGAGGTGACATTTGATAAAGAGCAAGCATTTGGTCCCACTGGTAAGATAGTCTCGGTATTAACCAATTTTATTGGAACAATTGCAAGGACTCCTAGATTCATTAGCTTGATATACATTACTTGGCATGCCGGTGCCAAAAGATATTAAAAAGCGCATGTGAGAATATATCAATGTAAGAACAATCAATTTTGAGATTACATATATTGTTGTTATTTTTTACTAATGAATCTAAATATATTTTATTTTGCATAGTCCAAATTCCTAATCCCAATAGAAGGAAAGGAGTGGGTAATGACTGCTCTTCGTGATGCTTGGAGGCAACACAAACATGTGATTAAAGAGAGATATTTTGATAAAAATAGTACTGTTGAGGATATGCTAGTGAAACGTCCTGATGACATTCCATAAGTTCAATTCCGCCAGTTGATCGAGTATTTGCAACACCCAACTGTTCAAGTAAAGCTAAAATAGTGCATTTCTACTTTTTGACATATTTTGCATCATATATGTTTTCTTATTTATTTATCAATTCAAACATATTTTTTTAATTTAATTATAGGGAATATCTTAGGCGAATTCCTAAAGCAGGAAACAACAAAAGTGGAGGCATGAAATGGGACCGATTAATTTTGCAAGAGTACGTGTGGCATCGATAATACTTATCAGGCGTATGAATTTCAATTTTTCATACTTACTTACAACATGTTGATTTTTTAAAAAATTTCTTTTGATATAATTGGTAGCGTGTAGCAAAAGAAAACAACGAGGAACCATCACAGTCTGAAATGTTTATCGCAACTCGTACAAAGACGGGAAGGAAATTTAGCCTGATGCCAAAGTTGCAATAGTAAGCTTTTTGAAGAAGATTATTGGTGAATTTGATTCAAAATTAAATTTTGTATATTGTGGACAGTGTGAGTACATTGTATTTTTTTAAGTATGTCATCTTCTTATTCTTAATCTTCTAATTCTTGTGCAAGTATGAGGAGATATTAAATATGTTTTATTTAGAATTCTTTGCTGGGAAAAGTTGTTAGATTTTTTTAGCTCTTGATTGGTATTATAGGAACAGTTTGCTAGGATGGAAGGTATCAAATGAATCATAAGTTGATTTTAGTCGTAAAGTACATAGTTCTTATAGTTGACTATGGATGTCAATTTTATTCAACAGGTTGAACTTCAAAATCGTGAAAATTCCAAAAAAACAGCTGATGATGTCTTCAGGGCAGTGTTTGGAAAGGAGCAGCATGGACGACTAAGGTGCTATGGAAGATCACTTACAACAAGTTCTCTAAAAGAAGATGAGGAAATTAACAAGATAAAACAAAAGCATGCTAATGAATGAAATGAGAGATGAAATGCACCTTTTTTTAGTCAATTGCTGCAAAACAACCCTGGGTTGAATGTTCAAGGCATACCTTGGGTTTTTGGATCTAATATTGTTTCACCTGTTGATGCAAGTAGCGCACAAGCTTTAAGAGGCCAGAATATTCCAAATTCTTCAGGGTCAACTCACAATTCAATTCTTCAAAAGGTATTTATTTTGGTTCTTAAGGCTTTTCTCTCTCTCTCTCTCTCCCTCTCTCTCTCTCTCTCTCTCTCTCTCTCTGTCTCTCTCTCTGTCTCTCTTCTATATTGAAGTATCTAATTGTGAAGATAGTTTTCTTATTTTTCTTGGTTGTTGGTTGATCCTGCACAACAAGATCATTATAGTTAATTTGTGTGTGTAGTTGTGGTTGATTTGTGTCTGTAGTTGTGGCTACACATTCCTTGTTAGGATCTTATGTGTGAAGGTATAGAATCATTGTAAATGTTATAGGATCAGTTTATATAGTCATTGAAATTCTAGAAATTGTTGATGACACAAAATCTTGTACTTTGATTACAAAAAGTTTCACGTTTTTTTTAACACAACATCTTGTTAGAATGGCTCTATTTTATAAATTTTACACAGAGGTCTGTCTTGCTTGAGTCACATTCTGGAAGGCTAGAATTTCGACCTCCTTCCTACATGCTTTTCACAAATTGCACTAGATTCAGCAAATTTTCTAGCTCAAAAACCCGTTAGTGTAAATGACAAAAATTGAGAAAATGCTCATCCATCATACCTTTTCTATAGAATGCCTATGTGTGTGAATTGTAGATAGCATACCTGGCAGTGTAAATGCCAATGGCTCTAAGGTCATGTCTAAGGTCATGCCTATGGTTAGAATAAACATTATGTGTGTGAATTGTAGATAGCACACCTGGTAGTGCTGGTGCCTGTTGCTGTGTTGCATATTGTCATTGATTTCATTCTGTTGAGGTGAGACAGGTCTCCATATGGTCTTAGCATGATGTTGTTCTTGGTGTCTCGTTTGCTTCCTTTTTTGGGTCTTCCAATGATCTTCATCTAAACTTAATGAATGCATATCATATCAATCAACTACGCCTCAATCACAATTTAATTTCGCTATACTATATAAAAAAATTTAATCCATTCCACTGCATTCAGATTCTTTCTTCTAGTACAACTTAATTTGGATGTATAGGAGACAAAATTATAGACAGCGAGCATAGGGTATAAGATGACGTAAAGATATGACACCTGGACCTAAGGATTGCTCTAGTCCTTATAAGCAGATCATAAGTTTCATATAAGTAGACCATCAATCCATTCCCCAACCCGACTCTAGCACACTCTTAACAGTGCCCAAACTACTGAGAATGAAGTATGGTACTTACATTTGATAATTTTCTTATAAAAAAGATCATAGTAGAGGAGAAAAGTGTTTACCATCAACAGTGACAACAAATCCGCTGCAATTTGTATCCTGAAAAATGAGGTTCAACTTGGTCAACTGTTTTTTGGGTCCTTGTTGGTCTGTCCGAAATGTTTTTGGGTCATTGTTGATCTGTTATGTTGATTTTTCTATGTGTTTCGTGACTCTCTATTTTTTCATCCATTGAGTCATATAGTGCACAATTCTTGTTGTTTCATATAAGATGTGGATTACCATCATTTTATACACCATGGTGTTTTGAAATGTTGAAGGCAGAAGTCTGGGAAAATACGTGAATCTTGAGAGTAAGTATAGGTGTTGTATAATTATCAGTTTTGTTCTTCTGAAATGTTGAAGCCACAAACTCTGAGAAAATAAGTATTGATGTTGTTTAATTGTCAGTTTTGCTCTTCTGAAATGGTACAAATATTATAGGTGTTGACATCTTAGCTCTTCTTATAGTGAATTATTGGTGTTTTCTTAGAGCTAACTAATACAAACTTTTGCAATCAAATTTTTTGGTTTGTTTTGATTGTTAATTATATATTTTAAATGTTTACAAGGGAATATAGGTGCTCAAATTTGAAGGATCGCCAAAAGATAATTTAATTTCATTGAAGTTAAAGTGGATGATCAATGAAGTGTTTTTGAACTATTGTAAATGTTTGAATACTTTTTAACTATTCACGTGTACACATATATTTAGAATATTGCTTTATAAGTATGTCTATGTACACAAGACTATCATTTTGAAGTTTATTGCAAATTTTTATTTTTGAACTACTTATTAGCTAATTTGATGCTTGAGATAATTTATTTCAAAACAATATTGGTGTTTCTAATTAGATATTGTGGAATATAAATATTTTATAGCTTACCACACTCAGAAGTGTAGCCATAGGACTGTATAGAAAAGGCAACACTTTCAAATTGTGGGCAATATGGAAGAAAGGGTCACGCTTGAAAGTGTAGCTGGTAAGGCGACACTTTTAAGCGTAGCTTAATAGGTAACACTTCTAAGCGTAGTTGCAAAAGTGTAGCCTTTTTACCTTTTCGCTACGCTATTAAGTGTAGCTGATTAGGCAACACTCCTAAGCGCAACTGGAAAAGTGTAGCCTTTTGCCTTTTAGGCTACGCTTTTAAGTGTAGCTTGGAAGGCAACACTTCTAAGTGTAGATAAAAAAGTGTGGCCTTTTGTATTTTAGGCTACGCTTTTAACTGTAGTTGATAAGGCAACACGTGAAAAGTGTTGCCCAAACTCTAAGGTAACACTTCTTTCGGCCACCTCTGAAAAAGTGTGGCCTAAAGTCAAAAAGTGTGGCCTTTTATCAAAGGCTACACTTTTGCATAGTTTAGGCAACACTTTTCTTGGGAGGTTAGAGGCCTAAAATGTTGTAGTGATAATACAATAGTAATTAACACAAGCACTAAGACAATTGCATCATCACTATCCCAATTAACTTCAATTCATAACCTAGGTTAGGGGGATTAAGGTTCCTCATGAATTGATCAAGATTTAGATCTAATTCCAACAATACATTATCCTAGGCAGTCCATTAATGAACTAGAATAGATAGAACAAATCTAACATTCGATACATTCTTCAATTCTTATCAATTCATAAGCAAGATCAAAGATTTTGAGAAATTGGGAAAAAGGACATGATCCACACGAAATTCCCCTAATTAAAATAAATTACTCAATAATCTATATTCAATTATCCATGGGTAATCACAAATAATCATAATCAAACGTCAATTCCAAGTTTAGAAGAAAACTCATTTGAAGGAGAAAACCCTTGGAATTGGGTGATTTAGAAATCAACTTTGAAAGGACCTTTTCGGGAAAGGAATCTCAATAGTGAATAACTCATACCTTAATGAAACTTAATCAACGAAGTTCAAGTGAAATCCTAGAGAAATTGACCTTCTTCTTCAAGCTTCCCTCTTCCTTCAATGGAGGTTGAATATAGAGAGAAAGTGGAGAGAGGTGAGAACTTTTGGATTTTGATTTAGGGATTTGATTTGAGTGAGTGAATGTGAGTGAAACTGATTTTAAATCAATAGATAGACCACCCACGAAATGCGCAAAAGACCCTCACTTAAGTTGACCCTTTAATGAAGTCAAACATGAATTCCAAATTTCAGATTTTCGTCGGGGAACAAGTATGCGACGCGGAGCTGCTCCCGCAAGATTTTCTAAATTATTTTTTCGAGACAGTAGAGTCCTCTATCTGCCCATGAGGCAGAATTGATTTTTGACCAAAGTCCCACCAAGTCCGCGATGCTGACACACTTTACCTATGTGTATTTTTGTTGTTGCTTTGGCAGCTTGCTTGGCCAACTTTGGGGTCCTTTCCTGGACCCCTAGGGCAACCCTTGGGGGTCGGACCTGGACATTTTCACTTGATATACATAGTTTTACCTATTTAAAATCATTCTACAAGTTTTAGACCTCATACACCTCCTCCTAACCTTCCTGGAACCTAAGGACATTTTTCTAGTTCAATTCGACTAGTTTCCAGACATCTTGGACGTTTCTTAAAGTCTTTACACTAACACTTCCTAAATGGCTTATAAACATTATTTTAGGCTAGAAACAATGTTATCAAAATTATTTCAACATTTGAGGCTCTAGATTAGGTCTTGGACTTCTGGAGTGTTACATTATCCCACCCCCACCCCCTTAGGAACATTCGTTCCCCAATGACACAAAAAGCTTTTGAAGGGAAAAGATAGATTCAATACTAGCAGCCCAACAAAGAACATACATAATCAACACGAGTTACCAATAAAACTTACATAACAACATGACATTTACACATAGCTACTCAAAACATCTTTTAGCATATATAAGATCTCAACATCACAACATGAAGAATTTCCTTCTCAACATCAACATGAGCTCAACATCACATAAAGAGTCACTTATGCCAAAGATCATTTAAAAATACATAGACATTCTCAATCTCACTTCATGAAGGCAACAACATGCCAAATACACAATATAAGTGCAATCAAACAAAAGAGTATTTTTTTCATGATGACTCATTTTCGCAAAATTTTTTTACCATAAACAAGCATACTTTTTTAAAACAAGTCAAATACTAATTAACTCATTATTTTCATTATTCATAGAAACAGCTAACCTTAATTAGCAAAGCGAAGATAACGGGACTTCATGTCGGCCTCGGCCTCCCATGTTGCTCCCTCAAATAGGTGTTTTCTCCATAATACTTTTACGGAGGCCACCTCTTTGTTTCTCAACTTCTTCACTTGTCGATCAAGGATTTGCACCGGAACCTGTTCATAGAAAAGGTTCTCATCCATTCCTAGGCCTTCAATAGGAAAAATGGACTTGGGGTCAGCAATGCATTTTTTAAGCATGGATACATAGAATACCGGATGAACCGAAGCTAGCTCACTAGGTAATCTCAACTCCTATGCAACCTTTCCAAACCCTTTGCAAAATTTCATAGGGACCCACATAATGAGGACTCAACTTTCCTTTCTTTCCAAATCTCATCACCCTTTTCATGGGTGAAACTTTTTAAGTACACCTTATCACCTTCTTTAAACTCTGACTCTCTTCTCTTATTATCGGCATAAGACTTTTGCCAGCTATAGGATGTTTTCAACCGGTTCCTTATGATATGAACTTTCTCCAAAGTTTTATAAATCATTTCGGGACCAAAAAGTGAAGAATCGCCATCTTCAAACCATCCAATAGGAGAACTACATCTCCTACCTTACAAAGCTTCAAAAGGAGCCATGGATATAGTCGAATGGTAACTATTGTTATAAGAGAACACAACCAAGGGAAAGTATTCATCCCAAATTCGCTTGAAATCAATTATACAAGCCCTAAGCTTATCCTCAAGGGTTTGAATAGTATGCTCCACTTGACCATCCGTTCGGAGATGAAAATGTGTTCTTAACTTCACCTACGTACCTAACCCTTTTTGGAACGACCTCCAAAATCGAGACAAAAATTGAGCACCTCTATCCGAAATAATGGATAAAGGTATACCATGAAGGCTCACAATCTCATTGATATAGATCCTTGCATACTCTTCCACCATATAAGTAGAGTTAAAACGGATAAAGTGAGTGGATGTCGTCAACCTATCCACAACCACCCATATAGAGTCATTTTTCCTTCGTGTCGAGGATAACCCCCTACGATGTCCATATTAATGTCTTCCAACTTCCAAGTAGGACCATGGATTTCTTGAATTAAACCACCGGGCTTTTGGTGCTTGGCTTTTACTTGTTGGTAATTTGGACACTTTTCAAGAAATTCTGCTATGTCCCTTTTCAAGCCATCCCACCAAAACACTTCTCTAAGGTCATGATACATCTTAGTAGAACACAGATGATAACCATGAGCTTCCTCTAGGATCCGATTTATCAAATCATCCACATTGTGCACATACAACCTCTCTTGGTACCTCAAAACGCCATTCCCCCCTAAGGGAAATGACCATTAAGATTTCCAAGAACCAAGTCCTTTAACTCCATCAATGACGGATCAAGGTGTTACTTAGACTTCACCTCAACCACCAAAAATTATTCAGAGTTATGATGGACCAAAAAACCACCATTAGGAGAATCTTCCAATCGGACACCCAAACGCGTCAACCAATGAACATATTTAACTTGATCCTTCTTTCTCTCCTCAACATGAGACACACTACCCATGGTCATACAACTTAGAGCATCCACAACCAAGTTGGCCTTGCCGGGGTGGTAGAGAACACTCATGTCGTAATCTTTCAACAACTCTAACTATATTCTTTGTCGGAGATTTAACTCTTTTTAGGTAAACACATATTGAAGACTTTTATGGTCGGTATACACATCAACATGAACACCATATAGGTAATGCCTCCATATTTTCGAAGCAAATACCACGACCACTAGATCAAGATCGTGAGTTGGGTAATTCTTCTCATGGATCTTAAGTTGTCTAGAAGCATAGGCTATAATCTCCAGTGTTGCATAAGGACACAACCCAATCCCACTCAGGATGCATCACAATATACCCCAAAACTCTTAGTACCCTCCGGTAAACTCAACACCAGAGCGGTGGTAAGGCTATCCTTCAAGGTTTGGAAGCTTCTTTCACATGCCTCCGACCAATCAAATTTGACACTCTTTTGGGTCAAAGGATATGCAATGGATGCATCCACAAACCTCCTATTGTACCCGGCTAGACCCAAGAAACTTCTTATGTCGATTGGGGTCAATGGTCTAGGCCAATTTCTAACTGCCTCAATTTTCTTTGGATCAACCTCTACACCCTCACTACAGATGATATGACCAAGTAAAACCACTAACCTTAACCAAAACTAAAACTTGCTATACTCGGAAAATAGTTGGTGTTCCTTCAAGACTTGTAAAACCACTATAAAATGCCCCATATGATCACTCTCATTTTTCAAATACACCAAGATATCGTCTATGAAAACAATAACAAAGGAATCTAGGTAGTTTCAAAACACCCTATTCATTAGGTCTATAATTGTCGGGCATTAGTCAACCCAAAGGACATCACTGTAAACTCATAATGACCATATCTTGTTCGAAAGTCCATTTTGGGAATATCTTCATCTCTCACCCTAAGTTGGTGATATCCCGACCTCAAGTCAATCTTAGAAAAGTAGCTTGCCCTTGGAGTTGATCAAACAAGTCATCAATCTGAGGAAGAGGATACTTATTCTTAAAGGTCACTTTATTGAGTTGCGGGTAGTCAATACACATCCTAAGTGACCCATCCTTCTTCTTCACAAATAAAACTGGAGCACCCAATGGGGAAATACTAGGTTGGATGAAGTCTTTGTCTAGTAAATCCTTGAGTTTAGCCTTTAACTCTTTCATTTCGGCCGGAGACATCCAATAAGGAGAATTTGAAAAAGGATTTGTATCCGGTAGCAAGTCTGTACAAAAATCAATTTCCCGTTCGGGAGGGATGCCGGGAAGGTCATTAGGAAAGACCTCCTGGAGTTCCCTCCATACGGGTACTAACTCAATGAGAGGAACTTCATAGTCTAAATCTTTGACTCTTGCAATATTGTATAAACACCCTGTAGAGATCCTCTTACAAGCCTATAGACAAGAAATGATACGACCTCTAGGAATAGAACTTCCCCCCTTCCACTCAAAAACGGGTTCATTAGGAAAGTTAAACTTGACAACTCTTGTCCTACAATCAATGGAAGCAAAACAAGCATGCAACCAATCCATTCCCTAAATAACATCAAAATCAATCATATCAACTTCTACCGATTCAACATGGGTAACTCCATTGGACAACATTATAGGACAATTTCTATAAACTCTTTTTGCAACGACCGACTCACCCACCGGGGTAGTCACCATGAAAGGTTAATTCAAGATATCGGGCAAAATACCTAACTTTCTAGCTACCAAAGGAGTAACAAATAACAAGGTAGCACCCGGATCAAGTAAAGCATAAATATTTATACAGAAGCATTGTAACATATTGGTCACTACATTGGGAGAACTCTCTTGTTCACCCCTAGAACGGAGAGCATAAAAATGATTCTTTCTTGGAGAGTCAACATTAGAACCAATTGCTTGAGCTTTCCACTACTCCTGTCTATCCCCTTCCATGAGGTCAATCCTTGACTTTATGACCCTCTTTTCCACAACTATAGAAATTACCCGTCCCAACTAGACACTCACCCCAATTCTTCTTCCCACACTTGGAACAAGTTGGTCTATCACTTGGTGACTTTCCACTTCTTGACTTTTGGGACTTAGGGTTAGACACCCTATCATCACGAGCCTTGGTAAATTTGGAAGGAACTTGATTGGAGAACCTCTTCTTGAATTAAGGGTTATCTTGAATTTCCAACCTTCCCTTTGAAGAACCACTTCAAATGACTTAGCCTCTTGGCCTCTCTATTCTTCCTCCTTAACCTACTTTCTTCCACTTGTTGAGCATGAACCATTAGACAAGAGATATCCATATTGTCATGAAGTATAGCCGAACAACATTCATCAACCAAGTCATCAAACACACCTTCAAGAAACTGACTCATCTCATCCCTTGGGTTAGACACCAAGGATGGACCATATTTAGACAATTTAGAAAACTTTGAGGAGTAGTCAAGTACACTCATACCTCCTTGACGAAGATTGATGAATTCTTCCACCTTAGTTTACCTCAATTCTCTAGGAACGAACAGATCAAGGAAAGCCCTTTTGAAGATATCTCAAGTCACCAGACCACCTCCTAGCACCCTATTATCTCTCCATTTGGGTGTACCAAGTTTGCGCTACATCTTTGAGATGGTAGGCGGCCAACTGGGACTTTTTCACCCGTAGTCACACCCATAGAAAATAGGATCTTATAGACCTCATCTACAAAATCTTCAGTATCTTTGTCCGTCCTGGACCCTTATAACATAGGAGGGTTCATCCTAGTAAATCTCTTAAACGAGATGACATAGTGCTAGCATGTGGAGGCATGCGGGGTCCAACTTCCCGATTCACTTGGGCCGTCAAAGATTGGACTTGAGAAGTGACGGCATTAGCTTGTGTAGTCATGGGTTGGGACAAACTCAGAAAAGCTGCCCGTATCTATCCATCGGTCATCGATGAAGGAACAATCTGAACTTGTTCACCCATAGCAACTTCTTCAAGTGGAGGGACGTGATTGTCTCGCAGAGGAGTTTGGTTGTCATGAGCCCCCGCATTAGCAATCCCTTCCTTATCCCTTTGTGCCGTTGCTCTTCGAGTATTCATACCTATAACCACAATAAAAGGTTTAGGTGAAATCACACATAAAGTACACTCTAGAGTCAAGACATAGGAATATAAGAAAATGAGGATTTCCTAAGCATCACATAGACTCTCATTCATAAGTATGGCGCGCTTCAAAATTATGAATAAGAATCTATATAGACGTGGTTTAATGAGACATACATCCTAACGATATTCAACCTCATGCTCTGATACCAAGATTGTCACATCCGGGAAGAACCCCCTAAAAGTAACTGGTGTCGTCGTCCTCAAAGAGGACTAAGACTAACCTCTTAGCATTCGTCATTACATTTCATAGGTTAAATCACGAAAAATATAAAACTTTTCATTTAATTCTACATTGAGGTTTACATTGACCTCTCTCATACACACAATATATACATAGGGAGTTTACATAGACTCCTCGCATAGGAAGCATTACATAGGCTTCTACTTTTATTTCACATACACAAGATAACAACATAGATTCATAAGAAGTAGTATACATCTCATATTAAACCATCTAAAATGGGTACACCATTGGACATAGTCCATACTTCATTACAATAAAAGCCACATATAGGCATTATACAACATTAGTCTTCAAATGAAAAATAATGAACAAAAGTGTCTTTAAGACTAAACAATATTCAATAGCAAGATAGTGGCATCATCCTCGAAAAGTCAGGACCTACTGAACATGGAGAATGATAATCCAAGTCTTCTTCAATGGCCCTCTAAAATCTCAACGGTCGGAACTTACATTTTGTAGTAAACATAGAAACATGGTTTAGTACATCACTTGTACTAAGTATGGGAATATGCACATAAAATTTGAAATAATGTTGAAGAGGACATTTGTTTAAAACCATGCTAGGTTACTTTGGAAAGCCTTATGCACAACCAAGAACCAATATACGCCAATAGTTACATATTACTTAAGACAACGACGTATACAACACAAGACCAACATCATCAAGTACAACCAAGTCAACATGTTTAATAGCATCTATGAGGACATGATCAATACAACTCCAACATCATGTTATAACAACAAAAATACATTAGAGTTCATAAAATTACAACATATACAAGACCCTTACTCATAAATCACCATCAAGTCCACAAGTGCAATGACAAAGTAAAGCCCAATAATCTTAATCAACCAAGTAAACTCAGACCTCAAGTAATATCTAACTTTACATAACATAACATCAAGAGTAATCATCTTCATATTTAGCAATCTAGACCGATAGCATGTTCATAAATGAAACTAACATTATATAGAATCATCAACATGTAAGTTCAACATATATATAATCATTTATTAATATAACATAAGAAAAACCTTCTAAGACTTCCCTCAAGGCTAACTAGTGCAATGTATGGGTAGAGTCCCATACGCCTACCTAGACTAAGTTAAATCTCTTAGGTCACCCTAGTTAGTGTTCACTTTATTAGTTTTTTTTTACTTTCATGAACAATTGTCTTAACCGACATAGATCATGTGAGCCAATGGAATGCGGTGTCATGAAACCCTACACCAAAAGAGGGTGGACTACTTGCCAAGGTAATACCAAAACATGAACATAGCATTCTAGGTTGATCCACTAGCTAGTATTCCTATAGGGGCAACACAGTTCCAGAACTAGGAGATATATTTGGGACCTTCTTGATGCATAATCGCATTATTGTCACCATCTCATGAGAACCATCGTGAACCTACCTTCTGACATTGGGAAGGGAAAACTCTCATATCTAGTTCGCTCGGTGCTAAGCTAATGTCTTTTTTTGAAATGTCTTGAAGCTTTTATTAATCATCGTAACTTAGTATAGGTCATAGGATACTAAACCCTTGTATATTCATAATAATTAGATCATTAGGAATTGCATGAGAATATCCTTTAAATGCAACCCTCATATGTGAGATAACACATTATTATCATCTTGTCATAATAATGCACATAGGCAAATCATAACCAACCTTATATCATTTCATCTTAACATAATCTCACATCTTCACATAATTAAGACATTTCAATTGCATCAACATACCAACCCCTACTTAATATAATCATAAGGAATGCTTCAATTGAACTTCATCACCAAGTACAAGACATAACAGTTGATGTAAAGGTTCAAGATCACAAAGTCTTACCAATTTATTCTTCAAAATCCATCTAATTGGTATTACCTCAACCAATAAAATTTCATCCATCAATAAGTGTAACAACATCATACAAAAGTAATTAACGTAAGCACTAAGACAATTGCATCATCACTATCCCAATTAACTTCACTTCATAACCTAGGGTTTGGGGGATTAGGGTTCATCATGAATTCATTAAGATATATATCCAATCCCAACAATGCATTACCCTAGACAGTCGCTAAATTAATTAGAATAGATAGAACAAGTCCAATAATCAATACATTCTTCAATTCCCATCAATTCATAAGCAAGATCCAAGATTTGGGGAAATAGGAAAAGGGACATGATCCACAGGAAATCCCCTAATTAACATCAGTTACTCAACAATCAATATTCAATTAGCCATGGGTAATCACGATTAATAATAATCAAACATCAATTTCCAGTTTAGAAGAAAACTCATTTGAAGGAGAAAACCCTTAGAATTTGGTGATTTAGAAATAAACTTTGAGAGGACCTCTTGGGAAAAGGAATCCAAAGAGTGACGAACTCATACCTTGAGAAGTTTAATCCACTAAATTCAAGTGAAATTCTTGATTAATTGGTCTTCTTCTTCAAGATTCCTTCTTCCTTCAATCAAGTTTGAATAGAGAGAGAAAGTAGAGAGGTGAGAGCTTTTGGATTTTGATTTGGGGATTTGATTTGAGTGAGTGAATGTGAGGGAAATTTGATTTTAAATCAATAGATATACCTCCCACGGAATGCGCAAAAGACCCTCACTTAAGTTGACCCTTTAATGAAGTCAAACATGAATTCCAAATTTCAGATTTTCGTCGGGGAACAAGTATGCAACGCGGAGCAGCTCCCGCAAGATTTTCTAAATTATTTTTTCGAGACAATAGAGTCCTCTATCTGCCCACGAGGCAGAATTGATTTTTGACCAAAGTCCCACCAAGTCCACGATGCTGACACACTTTACCAATATGTATTTTTGTTGTTGCTTTGGCAGCTTGCTTGGCCAACTTTGGGGTCCTTTCCTGGACCCCTAGAGCAAACCTTGGGGGTCGGACCTGGACATTTTCACCCGATATACATAGTTTTACCTATTTAAAATCATTCTACAAGTTTTAGACCTCATACACCACCTCCTAACCTTCCTAGAACCTAAGGACATTTTTCTAGTTCAATTCGACTAGTTTCCAGACATCTTGGATGTTTCTTAAAGTCTTTACTCTAACACTTCCTAAATGGCTTATAAACATTATTTTAGGCTTAGAAATAGTGCTACCTACCTTATATCAGCATGTGAGGCTCTATATTAAGTCTTGGAATTCTGGAGTGTTACAGGAACTCTCGTACCTTTTCCTCATTCAGTTCTCGGGGAAAGAAACGCCCCAAAAAAGCTCTTCAAATCAAGCCCAACTCGAACATGGTGCATCCTCATCTATGCCCTCCTTCCACTGATCGAACCAAGTCCTATCCATACTCCTTAGGTGAAATGCATCTAGCTCAACCCTTTCAGCATCAACCACATTCATCACATCAAAAACCTTCTTTAATTCCTCCACAAAATTTTTTGGATCCTCAGTATTGCTCGAACTGGTAAACTAGGAGGATTCATTCTCAGAAATTCACGAATCCTCTAGGTGTCAGCCTCTTCTTGTTGAGCTCCACATTGTTGGCCGACTTGGTTAGTCATTGTTTGTCTTAACATCCTGATAACCTCATGGAATTCAACATTTGTGACTTCTCCTTGAGGTTGCATGTCTGGTCCATTAGGTAACTATGGCTCTTTAAAATTCCTCCTAGCTAGAAAACATCTTGCTACTCTTTGTGGAGGCATGATGATCTGAACACGCGCAAGCACAAATTTGAGATAAACTCTAACGCACAAAAAGGAATATGAAATAAGTGAGGAATTCCAAAATGTGGAAGCCTTCTAATTATAGATGTGGCGCGCTTCAAACCGATAAATAGGAATTTACAGACACGGCTTCATAGACTCCCTAAAACTCTTGAACTCTATGCTCTGATACTAAGTTTATCACGCCACGAACCTACACGTTGGATATGGCCGGCACTCAATGACCGTTGTTGGCCTTGAGCGCACCCTTGGCCTGACTTACTTAACTCAGCGGAGTACTTAACTCAATATAAGAATCATTCTCATAAAAATAACTTCAAGTAGATATCTGGGCAAAAATGATACTTAACTCTCACAATAGAATATCTGAAATGCAATTAAAGAGAGACTTAAACACTTAAACTGTCTGACGGTCTATCTTTCTATGAAACCTCTAGCATTCTAAGATGGATGTTGGGAAAGACCCCACAATATCCTATAAAGTAAAGACTAGAAAGAAATAAAAGAATCGTACGAAATGCAAGGAGGCCCATCACTAACTCTGAGTGATCAAACTGGATCAACTAGGCGCTGGATGCTAATATTGGTTACATGCGTCTGCATCATAAGAAGATGAAGGCCAACTGGCATCAGTACATTGAATGTACGAGTATGCGAGTTGGAATTTTAAACAACAATTTCAGCTCGAAAAGAATAAGAAGAAACACTTGCCTTGGCTCTGCTCCACTCATGAAATATTGAACTTAATATAAAACAATAATGACATGTGCAATATGTATATAAAAAGCTTGTAAAATAGTGTAAACAACTTAACTTGTTAAGGAAAATGTAATAACAAACTCAATTTTACTTATATATACAAGTAATATAGTTTATGTGGGAGATTTTTAACCGACAACCACCACTATGAGCCTAAATGGTGATAACGTCTTTCCCGCGCTGCCAGAATTGTCTTATACGTTGTCGTCGCATAAAACTCCTTAACTAAGTGGATCCACTAACTTAACTTACGTGATCATCTAAAAAGTATGACCCGTCAATACCCATAATGGTTACATGGTTTTCTTGGAGACTTGAGTTAATATGAACTCTCATCCTAACATTAGTACTCAACACTACTCCAAAAACATACTTTAGCTCATGCTGTTAAAATAACTTCCTTTCTCTAGGTTGAGATAATTACTCAACACTTAGCTTTAAAAAGCTATTTAGGAATAAATGTTCCCTTTTCTTCTCAAAACTCTTCTGGGAAATCATAGTCTCGTTAAAATTTAAATGTGAAAACATTTATGAACTTTTAGGGAATACTGAGTTCCCTTATAACTTTTGAGAAATGAACTCAACTCTTTACTCTTTGCTTAACTTGAAACTTGAGTCTTAAATCAACTTTTAGGGAATACTTAGTTTCCTTATATTTCTTGAAGTAAAGACTTCAACTTCTACTCTTTACTTTAACTTGAAACTTGAGCCTTAAAACGAAGTAAAAATGTTTAATAAAGACTCTTTAAAACCTTTAAGATTTTTTCTTTGGACTTGCTTTTTAACTTTCGACTTGACTCTTAACTTCTCTTACTTTGATCTTAGCTTTCATTGAATGAATTATGAACTCAATGTTATGATTCGTGTTTTTGGTGATTCCTAGGTGTTTAGAAATCATTTAAAGTAATCATAATCATTGGAGAGTGTTAATATACCTTAGAAGGACTTAGCTAGGCTAAATGACGAAGACAAGGCAGAAAATGCCGACTCGGGTGCGTACGGGGGCGCTGAACAAGGCTCAAGTTATTGAGGCATGATTCTTCGTACAGGTTGCGCGCCACTCAGGCCTCAGTGTTATAGGACAGTTTATGGCACACTGCACGTGCGACACGCCTGGCCTTGCCCATATGCGTCTGACGAATTTTTCAACTCATTTTTCATCTCCAAACCCTCCAAACCTCCCTAATTCTTTCACCAAAAACTTGGGACCACTGCTACACTCAATACCTACTGGATTCAACTCGAAAATAACCTGGAGAAACAAGAATGAAACGACAGTAGGCATCCAACAATTCAATCAATGAGAATTTGACAATTTTCTTCAAGAATTTAACCTTTTAACATGTAAACAACTCACAAATATCTGAATTGAAACACCTTGATGTGTGGGTGAACTAACGTAACACAAAATATCTCACACACCTGGATACGGATCACCCCCGACCAAATCCACTTGAAGTTCTTGATGTTCTTGGCAAATTCTTGACTTTTCTCCCTTCTCTTCTTCTTTTTTATCTTCTCCAAGCCCTAAGCATGAATTTAATTTTTACAAAACTGAATTAAGGCTTATTTTTACCCCTCATAATCCCTTAAAATGAACTAAGAAAATAAGTGGTGAAAAGACTAGTTTGTCCTTCCTTAAATACGGAATTGGACTTTCCTGGCTTCTTCAACCTAACTTCCAATAGACATATCTCCCTCATACGATGCAGAAAATGAAAAAACTCGACGGCGTTGGAAATATCTCTCCAAGGGCTTTTCAGCCATATCAAGAACTACCTCTAATGCATCCTGATCTAGAAGTTATGGCCGTTTGAAAATGACCAGAACTCACTTTCTAAACTTAGAAAATTTTCCAGATTTTCCTTTTCTTTCAAAAAATGAATATTTTTAGTTTCTCAGTTTATTCCTAGCAAATTCAAATTTGTGAGATGTTACATATTTCTTACTACGTCAATCATATGAATCTACCAAATTTCATATTAATCATAGCCTTTTTTTGTGAATTCCAAAATTATGATCAATTTGGTTGAAAACACTATTTGGACAAAATAGAATTTTATTTTTGTTAAGTAATTCTCAACAGATATAATTAATTTGTAAAATTGATACATGAACCAAGAAAAGAGAACATTCTAAAAACTATTTACATTATTTGAGTTCTATTTTCTAAAAACTAATTACTCCAAAGAAGCATACATATCTTCACAAGAGTCATAGTTCATAAGTTCATAGTTGAAAATCATAATTTAGACATGGGTGAATGTAAATTCACCTAAATATAAAGTATCAATATTAAATCATGCATTATAAGACTTAATTAACATTAATAAATCCTAATTAAAAGACATCCATAAAGATTGAATTGAAATCCTAACTTGATCAGTTGAAATTGAATTTAGAAATTATAAACCTTTGGAATCCATTGAGAAATGGACTCCATGGTGGAATATCCACATACCTTAATACTTATATCCAAAAAAATGGAGCATTGATCGAACTTGAACCCTAGCTTCTTTTTTTGTTAATCTTGACATAATTTTGGGATGATGGATTTTATAAAGTTTTGAGGGTTTAGTAGAATAAGGTTTGAGTGGGTAAGTTATGACTGAAAAAGTCATATATAAGCCTTAGGACGAAGGTCAAAATGACTTAGTTTTGATTTTAAAAAAATTAGAAAAAATAATCAAAATATCCCTAAAACAGCTGTCGAACCCTTCTGTGATTTGGACCTACGGTCCGTAGGACTTCCTGTGTACCATCCTGGTTAACAATAGAAAAGTTCAGAAACCTTTTACAACTTTTCATGGGACTTGTGTACTGCTCGTAGGTCTTCATACGGCCCGTGGGCACCAACTGTAGAAATCAAACTTGAATCTCAAAGAAATACCTACGTACAACTCGTACATGAAAAGACATGTCGTTTTAGTGAACTGTAGAAAAGGTCTCGGGACTTGTTTTCAAAAATCTTATTTCCTCCGTTTCTAAGAGACTTGTCTACGACCCATAAAAAGACATGCAAATAGTAAACTGGTCTCTTAGACCTGAACTTGCTAGTTGTAATTTAATGAAGTCTTTCCCCTTTGAAATCTGAGTAGCTACAAATACTTACTACTACTTAATCTTGGCAATTAAGGGAGGGATCGTATAACCAAATACGACCAAAAACTCATAACATATTCAAAATAGAATATTTCTTACTAGGTCATTCATATAAATCTACCGAGTTTCAAATTAATCAGAGCCTTTTTTGTGAATTCCAAAATTATGATTAATTTGGTTGAAAACATTGTTTCGCGAAAATAGAATTTTAGATTTTTCAGTTCAGTAATTTTTATCACATATCATTAATTTGTAAAATTGATACATGAACCAAGGAAATAGAACAAAATTCTAAACTATTTATATTATATGAAAACTATTTGTCAAAACCAACAATATTTATCTATTCATTAAATACTAAAATTCAGAACACACCTTATAGATATTCATACGTCTTGAATGATAAATTTTGATGAGAATACCTACTCATGCAACATACATATGTATTGTGAGATATTCACTCCAATAAATTTTGAACACAGCTAACTCAGATGTAGTGTTACTGTTAACTTAAACCAAGTGAATATCATTATCTCTAGATCCATTGCGTCAATCATATATTACTCAGATCACTAAAAAATTTAATAATTTGTGGATGATTTTTTGACAATTTGTGACGGTTTCTGAATGCAAAAAAAAAATCAACGATTTTTGAAAATGCCACAATTACTGTTGCCACAAATTGTGGCCTTTTTATGAAACCTCTACGATGATCAAAAAAATTGAGTTGTGAATTATGGGGTGTTTTAAAGATAATGAGTGGTAGTTTATAACCTCAACAAAATAATATCAATATTTCAATAAATACATCCGTGGGAGTGTATAAACCTCCACAATATGATATAAATGTTTCAAAAAAGGAAAATGAACTGTAAAAAATATTGGAGGAAATAGTATCTCTAAGTGACATAGTGTAATTATAATGCGCTCTTGAAGAATATCTAGCTCTGAAATATTCAAAATTTTGCTAGAGATGGCTTTGAAAATTGAGATGAAATCCACCAGAACAGTAACTACATGGTCGGGCAATACATTTCAAATTGCCGGTGGTAGAAATTGCTCTAAAATAATATGACTATCATGAATTTTCAACCCAAAAATCTTTTTTTCTACCAAATCTACTCATTGGAGATGTTACTTGAGTAGTCATATGGTACTTTGATATTCTTTAAAGTTGTAAGAAACAACTTTCTGGTGTCCACCTTTTTGCTATGAGTCATTAGTGAAAACACAACAAGGTTATATGATTCATTATGCTTCAGCCAAAGATCACGCCTTATATCCACTTTTCTTAAATACTTTCGCGCATTTTCATCATCATTTGATTTTGATTTCTCATGGAGCAACGTATATATGATATTGTCACATATATTCTCTTCGATGTGCATAAAATCTAGATTATGACACAACAAGTTAGACTGTCAATAAGAAAGTTCAAAAAATATACTTCTCTTGTTTAGTTGCTCGTCTAGATCTTTTCCTTGTACCATCCAACTTTGTTCCTTTACCTTCCGCAAATTTGTCTCAATATTTCAAATCCTGATAGTTTTATAGGTGGATTTCTCTCCTCTGTGCTTCCATTGATGCATAATCGGTTGAATCTAAACATGTGATTTCTTCTCAGAAAGCAATGATGACCCATAAAACACTATTTTTTACTATAAAAAAGATGACAAGGTTCTGAGATACAAGTTGGGAAAGCAAAATCAGTATGTGTATCTCACCAGAGAGGATACCTAATCCAGGCTAGTCACTAATTGTCCATATAAGATGTGCATGCATTTTGAAAGTTTCATTCAATGATGAGTCAAAAGTTTCAAAACCATCATCCCATAACTCGCACAATTCCTTCATAGAGGTTGTAAGTACACATCTATATTATTTCCAGGCATAATGATCATTGATAAGATGAAAGAGGTGTGCTTCATTCATATCCGAGGAAGAAGATTGTACGAAATCAAGAAGACTTGCCAAATATTGTAGGTAGTACTCATTATTCCACAAGGATAAAACCATCGCTATTGATGCCTAACCGAACGTTTCGAGGATCAGACACAAATCCAGAGTGAGTTTGATCAAATGTCTTCCATGCCTCACCATCCCTTGGATGCCTTCAAAAGAAATCCTCCTAATGCAGGAATACCTTTAAATTTTGTTGTACTTGCAATCTACTACAGGAATCCCAAAGTTCTCGTTCAAACCAAATTGATTTCAGAAATTGACAAGAGGATTGAAAGAATCTGCTAGGAATCCCACAATGGACTTCTTGTATACATATATAGTACAGGACAGAACAAGTAGTAGAGAAAGGAGGGGAAACATCAGACCAAGAAAACCTAATCAGAAAGAAAACATTTGAACAGTTCTACGGTTGTGCTGTGGAGAAGGTTCTTCTATGTGCTTAAATCTGCTCAACTGTAGGTGCAGTAAACACCTTTTAAAACCTAAATGGACTAGGATTTTTTTAATTTACAATTTTGAAATTGAAAAATAAGGTTAGGAATAAAAATTATGTTTTTGGGTAGTAAATAGCTTTTTTTAATCTAATCATTTATTTTTGAAAAAACTAGGTAATTTATCCGCGCTTCACGTGGGCATAAATAATCTTTTTAAGCTTTAGAACAATCTTTCCAATAATCGAATATTATAAGGAAGAAGAAAAAAAGTAAATTTTAGAAGGTTTTAGGAACATTTCAACAGAAATTTAATGATTTGACATTATTACATATCTCAAAAATTCTAAATATATAATGAATGATTAAAAATATCTTGGCATCTAATTATTTTTATCTTAACATAATTTATTATATATATGTTTGCTAATATAATTGTCTTGTTAAAATTGAGTGATATTTTTATGTAGCAACCAAGTATCACTTTTTATTTTTTTGTACATGAAAAATGTGGAATGTGACAATTCTATGGTTAGAAGACCGTTTCAAATATACACCACAACAATATAAATAACATTTTTTAGCGAAAATCAACTTGTCTGAGGTCAAACATTCAACACTTATCGTTATTGTTACTTTGTTACTTTAACAAAATTAGTAGAAGGAGAAAAAAAATTGAAACAACAACAAAACAATATTGTTGACCCTTTTAGAAATTCATTCTTCACTAAACTGCTATTTTGAAGACCCTTCTAACTGCTTTATAATGCAATTTTATGACATTTTCAAAAAAAAATGTACGTATAATTATTGCATAATGAATGTACAAGTAGATCAAAATGTTAGATTGTAGACTCATGTTAAAGAAATATTTTTGAACATGAAAAAATTAAAAATGGGTCTAACCTATATAAGTCCAATTCTCAGCAATTACTTGGGACATGAAGGCCAACAAATCTATATTAATAGACATATATTTAGTAAAATCAGATATTACATTTATTAATAGTATGTTTGATTTCATATTATTCAAATTAAGCTTGCCGAAAATAGTCATAAATCACACAAAAAATATATAGAAGAGTTGAATTTTAAGGAAAAAAAGGAAAATATTAAAAGAATGAATTTTGTCAAAGTGAGATCATATACAATACTTCAATCAACTTTCAATCCTTAAAGTACGCATAATATCCACATTTAAAATTAGTAAAAATAGATACTTTACAATAAAAAAGCAAAAAATATGGGCATGCTGTCACGTCCCGAGCCTACACCCTGGACGTGGTCAGCACTCGGAGACCATTGCTGGTCCCAAGCGAACCCTTGTCCTGACTTTCTTAACGCAGCGGAAGACTTTAACACTGAAGAACCAACTCAAACAGAATATCTTTAAAATAATACTCTGCCAAATTGGCAACTTAAGTCTTATCGTTTACAAAAGAATGAAAAGTCTAAATAAACTAACTCTATCTATCTATGAAGCCTCTAAAACAAGGAGTGATGTTGGGACAGGACCCCCAATCAGCCTAACAATTGAAAACAAGAACAAAAAACAACTTGAATAATAAAGATGTCCTCCGGGATGAAAAGAGGCTCACCAACTGACTTTGTGTTGCTCACTAGATCAACGGTGCGTCAAATGCTGATCCTAATTACCTGCTTCAGCATCATAATACGATGCAGGCTAACTGGCATCAGTACATTGAAGTACGAATATACGAGTTAGAAATCTATACAAAACTTGGGCTTGAAAAGGAGTAAGAATGAATACTTACCTTGATGTTGTTCAACTCATGATCTACTAACTCTTATTCAATATAAGCAGATTAAATAAATGCAATATAAAGAAATGCTAACTGAAAACATGCTTAAACCTCTGAGTATATATATACAAGTACACAATAATGTCTGAGATGTTTATAAAATGCAATAATGATGTATTATGAAAATATAATATTGTTGTGTATAAGAATACAATTTACCTGAGGGAGATTCTCTAACCGACAATAATCACATAAGAGCTATAGTGATGATACAACGGTCTACCGCACGCTGCGAGCGCATCCTATACCCGTCCAAAGGTATAAGACCTGAACTGCCTAATGGATCCACTAATAAACTGTGAAAAGGAATCATCTAAAAAGTATGACCCTTTTTTACCATGATGGGTAAAATGCTTTATGGGGGTTGTGAGTTATCTGAACTCTCCCCCATATTAGTACTCAATACTACTCCCAAAAATATACTGGCAGTTATGTTTAAAAACATACTAATTATGTGGTTTGAGATTAGTACTCAAAAGTTAGCTTTTTAAAAAGTTCTCTTAAAAATCATAGTTTCAGCTTTCTTCTATTAAAACTGGCCATCGACTCTGTGGAAGTCTATCTTCCCTTCCTTCTCAAAAGTTTGAAAACATTTTGTTTAAATCCTTAAGGACTACTTAGTTCCCTTATAACTCTTGAAAAGTGAACTCAAGTTCATACTCTTTGCTTACTTAAAACTTTAACTCTTAGGGAATACTTAGTTCTCTTATAACTTTTTAGAAATGAACTCAACTGTTTACTCTTTCTTGAATTGAACTTTAAGTCTTTAAAACAAAATGAAAATGTATATGAAAGACTTTAGAAAACTTGGTAACTTTAGTTTGACTTGCTTCTTAAGTCGTAGACTTGGCTCTTAACTTTCTTGACTTTGATCATAACTTTCCTTGAATTGGATTATGCATTAAAGGATCATGATCTCATTTTTATGGATGATTTAATGATGTTTATATGTACTTGAGAGTATTGGAATCGACTAGGAATGAAGGGTACATCACCTAGGAACTAGTACGAAAAGATAGGGAAAGAACGCGGTCTCCAGGGGGGTCCTGGCGCTCTGAGAGGCGCGGAGTGCCATATCCTGACGGAAGAAGGCTGTCATCAATCACTCTAAGAGGCGCGACGTGTCAGATCCTGACGGGCAAACACTGTCCTGAGGAACTTTGGAGGCGAGGCGCCGCAGCAACTCTCCAACAGGTTTTCCAACTTTATTCTTTGTTTTTCATCTCTAACCTTTCCAAACTCCCATGGATTCCATCCCAAACACTTAGGATCCCTAAATAACTTATTACCCAATAGTTTAGACCCAAAAATAGTCCGGAAACATGGATTTAAAACTAACAGAGATCAACAACAATTCAACCAACAAGAACTTCAAACTTTTCATCAAGAACTTCATGATTTCCTTTCAATTAACTATAAATTTCAGTAACGAATCAAATTGGAGCATGGTTGAAACAAACCAACACCGAATGATCTCACATAACTTGTTAGGCATCACCCCTAACGAAATCCACGAACGAATTCTTGGCGTTCTTGCGTCTTGTTCTCCCTTCTCCTCTTTTCTCCTTCCTCTCAAAGACCTAGCTTATTTTATAAGTGTTTAAGCTGAATGAGTTCAGTTTACACCCCAAAACATTACCCCAAAAACCAATTTAACAATTAACTTGGGGAAAGGCCAAAACACCTTTAACAAATCCAAATTTGGGACCTTCCCTGCTCAATAGCCCAACTTTTGAAAGTCATATCTCCCCTCATACGACCTCCGAAATTTTCAAACTTTGTGTCATTAGAAAGATCTTTCGATGATATTTCCATCCATATAAAGAACTCACCTAAAATCCTCCTGAGGTGGGAATTATGACCATTTGAAAATGACAAAAACTCACTTTTGAAATCTGGAAATTTTCCAAATTTCCTTACTTATTTCCAAATTTCATTCTTCTTGTTTTTGTTAGATTAACCTTAGTTTATCTAGAATACAAGATGTTACAATATCTCCCCCTTGGAAACATTCATCCTCGAATGAGTATTCTTTCTCTAAGCTAAGGATAGTAATATTATTTCAGCAATGAACCAAAAAAGTAAGTAGTAACATGTTTATGCATAATCTTATAGACTGCTAAGAAGAGAGTTTAGTACCTTGATTTCCATTCTCTTCGGATTCAAAGAGATGTAGATATATCTTCTTCATATCTTGCTCTGCTTCCCAAGTCGTTTCTTCAACAAATTGGTTCCTCAAAAGGACCTTGACTGAAGCAACTTCTTTTGTCTCCCACTTGCAAACTTGCCGATCCAAAATCTGGACCGAAACTTCTTCATAAGATAATTTATCCTTAATCCCCACATTCTCTGTTGGTACTATCAATAAACTATCACCCAAACACTTCTTCAACATAGAAATATGGAATACCTGATGAACCGCTTCTAACTCTTGGGGTAGCTCCAACTCATAAGACACATTGCCCACTCTCTTGGACATTCTATAAGGTCCAATATGCTGAGGACTAAATTTTCCCTTCTTACCAAACCTCATAACTCCTTTCATAATTGAAACCTTAAGATACACCCAATCATCTACCTCAAACTCTAATGGCATTCTTCTAACATTTGTATAGGACTTTTGGCGACTTTGTGCTTTCTTCAACCTTTTCATGAATCACTTTCACCTTCTCAACAGCTTGGTGAACTAAATTTGGTTCTATCAACCTCGCTTTGCCAACTTCGAAACACCCAATAGAAGATCTTCATCTTCTCCCACAAAGATCTTCATATGGGGCCATTTGGATGCTCGAATAATAACTATTATTGTAAGCGAACTCAATGAGAGGTAGGTGATCATCCCGATTTCCCTTGAAGTCGATCACACAAGATCTCAACATATCTTCTAAGGTCTGGATAGTACGCTCTGCTTGTCCATCTGTCTGAGGATTAAAGCAGTGCTCAAATTCACCTTGGAACCCAAACCTCTCTAGAAAGATTTCTAAAATTGCGCACCTCTATCTGAAATAATAGAGATCGAAACTACATAAGTCTTACCACTTCTTGAAGGTAAAACTTAGCATAATCCTCAGCAGAATAGGTAGTGTTTACGGTAAGAAATGGGTTGACTTTGTAATTCTGTCGACAATCACCCAAATGGAATCATGTTGCCTTCGCTATCTTGGCAATCCTGTTATGAAGACCATATTAATCATCTCCCACTTTCATTCCGGAAGCTCTATATTCTGAGCTAAACCCCCAGGCCTTTGGTATTCCACTTTCACTTGCTGACAATTTGAACACTTGGAAACTAACTCAACAATATCTTTCTTCATGACTTCCCACCAATATACCTGTCTGATCAAATCATGGTATATATTAGTGGAATATCTGGAGATATGAGACTTCTCCAAGATCCTCTCTTAGAGTCCATCCAGCTTAGGTACACATAATCTACCTTGATATTTCAGCACATCATCTCCCCCTTGTTCAAAGGTCAATACTCTTTGGCTATGGAAACTTGCCTTCAAATCAAGCAAAATAGGTCTTGGTCTTACGTCTCTTTCACATCTGACACTAATGATGATTCATCCCCATTTGTCACCACTATGCCTCCTTCTGTGGAATCCATAAGCCTGACTCCCAAACGTGCAAGTTTGTGCACATCTTTTGCTAATTAACTCTCTCTTTTCTACTTCGAAAAGGGAAGTACTTCCCATGTACAACCTGCTTAAGGGATCAACAACCACGTTTGCCTTACTTGGGTGGTAAAGAATACTCATGTCATAATCCTTGAGTAATTCCAACCACCTTCTCTGTCTGAGGTTGAGCTCTTTTTGAGTGAACACATATTGGAGGCTCTTGTGATCAGTAAATATATCCACAGGAACACCATATAAATAATGATGCCACATCATCAATGCAAACTACTGCAGCCAATTCTAAGTCATGAGTTGGATAATTCCTCTCATGAACTTTCAACTGTATGGAAGCATAAGCTATAACATTGTCATTGTGCATTAATACACAGCCCAAGTAACCTCTTTATTCATCACAATACACCACAAAGACTTGAGTACCCTCTGGTAAGGTCAAAACCGGAGCGGTAGTCAATCACTTTTTCAACTCCTGAAAGCTTTTCTCACAAGCTTCAGACCACTGAAACTTGGCTGTCTTCTGGGTTAACTTGGTCAAAGGACAGGCGATAAATGAGAATCCTTCAACAAATCTCCTATAATATCTAGCCAAACCCAAGAAACTCCTTATATCTATTGGAGATGTGGGTTTAGGCCATCTCCTAACTATCTCAATCTTTTGAGTGTGAACTCTAATGGCAGAAACAATATGGCCTAATAATGCCACAAACTTAAGCCAAAACTCACTTTTGGAGAACTTGACATACAACTTCTTATCTCTCAATGTATGAAGAAAAACTCTTAGGTGACTAGCATGATCTTCTTCATTCCTTGAATAAATCAGTATGTCATCAAAGAAGACGATGACAAACAGATCTAAATAAGGATTGAAGATTCAGTTCATAAGATCTATGAACGCTGCTGGTGCATTTGTCAAACCAAAGGACATAACCAAAAATTCGTAATGCCCATAACTCATTCTAAAAGTTGTCTTAGGAATATTACATTCCCTTACTCTCATTTGATGATCGCCTGATCTGAGGTTAATCTTCGAAAAACAAGAAGCACCCTGAAGTTGATAAAAAAAAAGGTCATCTATTCTTGGAAGAGGATATGTATTCTTGATGGTCAACTTATTCAGCTTATGTAATCTATACACATCCTAAGGGACCTGCCATTTTTCCTAGCAAACAGGACCAGAGCGCCCCAAGGTGAGACACTCGGTCGAATAAAGCCTTTATCTAACAGGTCTTTCAACTGCTTCTTTAGCTCTTTTAACTCTGGTGGTACCATTCTGTATGGCGGAATAAAGATAGGACGAGTATCTGGGATGATGTCTATGCACAAATTTAACTTTCTTTCGGGAGAAATCCAGGTAAGTCATCAGGACTGACTAAAGGGAAGGTAACTCAACACTTGAGTCATTAACTCTGACTAAGTGATAGATACATCCCTTAGAAACTAACTTTTTCACCTTAAGGTACGAAATGAAGAGACCCTTAGGCATTGCTGAACTACTATCCCACTCTATGACCGGCTCATAGGAATCTTAAACTTGACAACTCGAGTTATGAATATATTGATACATAATAGGGATTACGCCAATCCATACCTAGAATGACATCAAAATCTACCATGTCTAACTCTATTACATCAGCCATGGTACTCTTATGACTAAGTAAAACAGGACAATCATGATAGACTCTTTCCTCTAGAATGGATTCATCAACAGGTGTGGATACACTGAATGGTTCGCTAAGTTATTCAGGAGAAATCTCAAAGTTCATAGCAACATAAAGAGTTACAAAAGATAAACTAGCTCTTGGGTCTAATAATGCATAAGCAGTAAAGTCAAAGGATCGAATCATACCAGTGATAACATTTGACAAATTCTCTTGTTCATGGTGATTATTAAAAGCATACAAGCGATTTGTTCCTTCGCCTATACCAGAAGCAACTCCTCTTGGTGCATCCCTGTTTGGTAGAGCAACTGCTGAAGATTGAGCTCTATTGCCTGGTTTTCCACCGCCTTGCTTCTCCTTAGGCACTCTCTCATGAAATGACCCTCTTGATCACATCTGAAACAACCTGTGAAGCCTTCATGACAGATGCCAGAGTGATTCCTACCACACTTGGCATAAGAAGGAGGCTTAGTACCTCCTTGCACCACACAACCTTGAGACAGAGCTGGCCTAGCCTTGAAGTGCTGCGAATTTTGGCCACTATACTCACTTCGGTTTCTAGGTGCAGGTGCACTAGTAGATGATGGTGCATGACTCTTTGGTTTCAGGAATTGTGGTCAGCTTGAACCACCTTTCTGTTGTCCAGACTCATTCCCAGTCTTGGCTTTCTTGATTCGGTACTCTTTTCTATCCTTCACCTTCTCTTCTTCAACTTGTTGAACATATACCATCAGCTTGTATATGTCCATGTCACCTACCATTATGGAAGCCCTACCTTCCTTACTTGAAGCGCGACCCAACCCTGCAACAAACCGACTCATTATGCTCCTCATGTCATTCACTATCTCCAGAGCATAGTGAGATAGCTGGTTGAACTTCATCCCTATCTACTGTAAACTCATGGAGTCCTGTTTCAGAGTGAATAACTCCCTCACCTTGGCTTCCTTCAGTTCGCAAGGAAAGAACCTCCCCAAGAAGGCTTCTTTGAAGCAAGCGCAACTTGGACGTGGTGCATCCTCAACTCTACCATCCTTCCATTGATCAAACCAGGTTCTAGCCACACCCTTTAGTTGATATTTAGACAATTCGACGTTCTCAACATCTACCACATACATTATCTCAAACACCTTCTTTAATCCTCTACAAAGTTCTCTAGATCCTCAATAGGGCTTGATCCAGTGAAACTAGGAGGGTTCATTCTCAGAAACTCATGAACTCTCGAGGTATCAGCTCGTTCTTGTCGAGATGATCTTTGTTTCCCTAGTTGGTTGGTCACAACCTAACTTAGCATTCATATAGCTTCCCGGAATTCGGCATTGGTAACATCTCCTTGGGGTTGCACCTCTGATGCATTTGGAACCTCTTGTTCCTCAACATTCTGGTCGATTTCTGAATGCTCTTCTTCGAGGTATGATGATCTGAAAAATACGTGTAAGCACGATTAGAGAGAGACTTTAGATATAAACTCTTTCCACGAAAGGAACATGAAAGAAGGGAAACATTCCTAAATGTTGTAGCTTCCTGATCATAGATGTGGTGCACTTCACACCGTTGACTAAGACTCTACATACACGACTTCATAGATTCCCTAGGAATGTTGAACTCTATGCTATAATACCAACTTTGACATGCCCCGAGCCTACACCGTAGACGTGGCCGGCACTTGGAGACCATTGTTGCTCCCAAGCGAACCCTTGGCCTGGCTTTCTTAACTAAGAGGAAAACTTTAAATCTACAGAAAAAACTCAAAAGGAATATCTTTAAAATAATACTTATCCAAATTAGCAACTCAAGTCTTATCGTTTACAAAATAAATGAAAAGACTAAATAAACTAACTCTATCTATCTATGAAGCCTCTAAAATAAGGAGCGATGTTAGGAGAGGACCCCCGATCGTCGTAACAACTGAAAACAAGAAAAAATAACGACTTGAATGATAAAGATATCCTCCATAATGAAAAGAAGCTCATCAATTGACTCTGAGCTGCTCACTGGATCAACGCTGCACCAAATGTTGATCCTAATTACCTACGTCTGCATCATAATACGATGCAGGCCAACTAGCATTAGTACATTGAATGTACGAGTATGCGAGCTGGAAAGTTATACAAAACATAGACTTGAAAGGGAGTAAGAATGAATACATACCTGGGCTCTGTTCAACTCATGATCTACTAAATCTTATTCAATATACGTAGTTAAAATAAATAAAATATAAAGAAATGTTGACTGAAAACATACTTAAACCTCTGAGTATATATATACAAGTACACAATAATATCTGAGAGTATATAAAATGCAATACTGATGTATTATGAAAATACAATATTGATGTGTATAAAAATACAATTCACCTGAGGGAGATTCTCTAACCGACAATAATCACATAAGAGCTACAGCGATGATACAACGGTTTACCGCATGCTGACAGCGCATCCTATACCCGACCAAAGGTATAAGACCTAAACTGCATAATGGATCCACTAGTAAGCTATGAAAACGAATTATCTAAAAAGTATGACCCTATTCTACCCATGGTGGCTAACATGGTTTATGGAGGCTGTGATTTATGTGAAATCTCACCCGTATTGGTGCTCAATACTACTCCCAAAAATATACTGGCTCTTCCTTTTAAAAACATACTGATTCTTTGGTTTGAGATTAGTGCTCAAAACATAGCTTTTTAAAAAGCTCTCTTGAAAATCGTAGTTTTCTATTTCTTCGATTAAGAGTACACATAGGTTTTGTGTAAGTCTATCATCCCTTCCTTCTCAAAAGTTTGAAAACATTTTGTTTAAATCCTTAAGGACTACCTAGTTCTCTTATAACTCTTGAGAAGTGAACTCAACTTGATACTCTTTGCTTACTTGAAACTTTAAATCTTAGAGAATACTTAGTTTCCTTATAACTTTTGAGGAATGAACTCAACTCTTTACTCCTTCTTGACTTGAACTTTAAGTCTTTAAAACAAAGTGAAAACGTTTGTGAAAAACTTTAGAAAACTATATAACTTTACTTTGACTTGCTTCTTAACTCCTATACTTGGCTCTTAATTTCCTTGACTTTGATCTTAACTTTCCTTGAATTGGATTATGGATTCAAGGATCATGATCTCATGTTTATGGATGATTTCATGATGTTTAGAGTACTCTAGAGTGCTGGGATCAACTAGGAATGAGGGGTACATCAACTAGGAACTAGTACGAAAATGGAAAGAACAAGGTCTCCAGGGGGTCCTGGCGTTCTGAGAGGCGCGGAGCGCCATAGCGTGACGGTCAAAGGCTGTCCTGAGGCGCTTTGGAGGCGCGGCGCCCCAGCATCTCTCCAATGGGTTTTCCGACTTTCTTCTTCGTTTCATATCTAAACCTTCCCAAACTCCGATGGATCCCACCCCAAACACTAAGGATCCCTAAATAACTTATTACCCAATAGCTTATACCCAAAAACAGTCCGGAAACATGAATTAAAACTAACAGAGATCAACAACAATTCAACCAACAAGAACTTCAAACTTTTCATCAAGAACTTCAAGATTTCCTTTCAATTAACTATAAATTTCAGTAATCAATCAAATTGGAGGGTGGGTGAAAGAATGAACACCGAATGATCTCACATACTTTGTTAGGGATTACCCCTGACGAAATTCACGAACAAATTCTTGGCGTTATTGCGTCTTCTTCTCCCTTCTCCTCTTTTCTCCTTTCTCTCAAAGCCGTAGCTTATTTTCAAAGTGTGTAAACTGAATGGGATCAGTTTGGACCCCAAGATATGACCCCACTAACGAATTTAATAATTAACTTAGGAAAATACCAAAACACCCTTAACTAGTCCGGATTTGGAATCTTACCTGCTCAGCATCCCAACTTACGAAAGTCATATCTCCCTCATACGACCTATGAAATTTGCAAACTTGGCGTCGTTATAAAGATCATCCGACGAGACTTCCATCCATATAAAGAACTCACCCAAAGTTCTCCTGATCTAGGAATTATGGCCGTTTGAAAATGACCCAAACAAACTTTTGAAATCTGGAAATTTTCCAGATTTCCTTACTTATTTCCAAATTTGATTCTTCTTATTTTTCTTAGCTTAACCTAAGTTTATCTAGAATACGAGATGTTACACATGCAAAGCTATTAACTCTCAAATGATTTTTTAATTAACAAAAAAATCTTATCCTTGTATGTGAAGGAATGACGTTGTTGATAAATAAATTAGAGATTTGTGGAGATTCTTTTATTGTACCTTCAATAATTCTAATAGAAAAAACTTACCCGAATAGTAAATTAACACTTGTTATTTAAATCTGTATGCAATTTTTACCCAAGTGTCGCAACTTTTCCTAAAAATTACAACTTTTCACAAAAAAATAAATAAGAAGGCTAGTTTTGAAAATAAAATAAATTAAAATTGAATTCTAGCTTGTGGTGGCGACACGTAGGCAGACTTAGGGTTATCTTTTATATAAATAAATATATGATATGATTTTGAAATTGAAAAATAAGGTTTAGGAATAAAAATTATGTCTTTGGGTAGTAAACAACTTTTTTATCTATTCATTTATTTTTGGAAAAGCTTACTGCTTACTAATTTAGACTACATGCTTTATCACTATATTTATCTACAAAAATATATATATAACTAAAAATCAAATCATATTATTAAGTTTTACGTTTGAGTTATAAGATAAAAATTAAAAGAACATATTATTAAGTTCTTCGAAATGATTATTCTGATATTGTTTAGCTCGCGTGTCCAAAGAAGAATATCGTCATACAAAAATCGTCAAACATATCACGTAAACATTGATAGGATAAACTATATGATAAAATATTAATGAAAAACGTAAAATTAAAAACACATACATTTAACTTCAATTTTGATAAACACGCGACTTTTTCTTTCATGTCTCACAAGTATCTCATAATCAATTCAACTAGAACCAGATGTGATCTGTCCCTAATTTTTACTAAATTTTTAAGTGGACATGCTAAAAGTTATTAGATCAAGATAGAAGCATAATCGCTAACTGCCCCCAAAAGAGGAAGAGCATACGCTAAAGAGCATGTTGGTTTTTAGATGAATTAGAATGTCCATTGGAAATGAAATCTTCTAATGAGTAATAGCTTGCACGTGTGTCACTTACTTCACCTACGTGCAGAGGCAGACCTACATTGATCTATGAGGGTGCACTCGGTAACTTTTCGAAATAAACGATATATATTTATAGATACCTTAAGTAAGGATTATATAAAATTGTGTACTTCATTAACCAAAACTTCACCTGCTTGAGTTGGTTTGTGCTGCTAGTTTAACCCACTACGTCGTTGGATCGAGTCCAACTTAGGAATGATAATTTTTTTTCCTATTTTTGCCTTCAATAACCAAAAAAATTTAAAGATAATGTGCACCCCCAATCTTCAAATCCTTAGTTCGCCTTTGTCTGTGTGTATTGCTTTTATCCAGTCCGATGAGGATCATCTTGTTGCCTATTGCTGCTATAGTCCCCTAGCTCTTGCTTTGCTGATAGAGAAATACGTCCACCTTCATTTGACCATAATAATCAATGTTGAGATGAGCATTAAAAGAGACAACATGAATATTTTTGCTTTTATAAAAAAAACAAACCCAGAGTAGCCTTGTCCAACATAATAGTCTTGTTGAGGTGCCTTTGAGTTACCAGTTTTCTGTAATAGGCTCATGACAATTCCGCATTGAAAGCACTAAAACAAGTTGCTTTGGAACTCAAACTGTACCCAAAAACGCTATCTCAATAAAATCAGTGATATAAAATCAACAACAGGCAATTATAAGATTATGTTGTTAAGGATGCTGAGTATTGCATTTCAAAGAAACTAAGAGAATGACTCCTTTAAAAGGATCCACATTTATGATGAAGTTAGCAAGTAACATCTACTTCATCTCTAGAATTTTAATCAGGATATTTACAATAACTATATATCAGATTTCATGTCAAGGATAGTTATAATCATTGCAGGAGCCAACTTAGATGGTGTCGTAATAGGAAACTTTATGAAGAAGTAATTGATAGGATCAAGATTTGTGGTAATTGCTTAGGTTTAGTTTAATATTAAGGCACATATGACTTAGCTATTCTGTCTGTAAGGCTCATTATTCTATACTTGAGAATATTAGTATATGGTATACTCGTTCAGTAAATATATGTTTTGTGTGTTCATTGTTGCAGGAGACGCAGAATATAAATACTCTGTATGAATCAGATGTTGCAATTGGCTTCGGTGTGGGTTCATTATTATTTATTTTGGCTAGTCAGCTCCTCATAATGTTGGAAAGTAGATGTTTATGATGTAGGAGGGCACTGTGAGCTAAAAGATCAAGCGCATAGGCTGTTGTCATATTTCTAGCCGTCTACTATGTTGCTATTCAGACATGGTTCATGAGCTGTGTTTTGGTATTTTCTAGTAAGAACAGAGACATAATAATTTATTTGTTCTATATAAGAATCTTGCCATATCAGAAACAAACTTTGTGGACCTTAGGATATTAGAATATATCAACTTAAGTTTAAATTTAATCATATGCGTAAATAATCCACTGAACAATCTCTATGTAAAATATAAAAAGATTTACCATTAGAATACCCATTATAGCAAAATTCACAAATTTAAGTACTGAACGTCAAACTAAAGCATAGTGAACACAACTATAGACAACCATTACAAATTCAAAGCACTAAAAGTAGTCCACAAAGAAAAACATTAAGCATTTGTTTGGTGATTTGCATTGTTATCAGCTAATGAGCCTCTTACATCCATAAGTGAAACAATTTCACTCTCCTCTACATCAATAGGCTGAAAGGGTATTCAATAAACTCACTCTAGTAGAGTTTTCGCAAAGATCCTATTCTGAGCCTTTAAAAATGCACAATTTTACAGGGTTGATTTAAGAGAATGTAACTACTAACACAGAAACTATTTTGTACAAATAATAAGACTACTGGCCTTTCTAAGAAAGAGACATGATGAATCATTATTGTACCATACCACATATTCCGAACGTCATGTAGTTCTACTACTAAAAATCTTCCCTTAGGTTTTCAATCATGTTCTTATACCACTCTCATGTTAGAAACTATGTTATATAAAGTTTGACTTTATGAAGAGGTTAAAGTAAAAAAATCATTCACATGTTTGAACCGGCTATTCCACAGTCAATCAAGAATAATAGAGAGAATCTGAGCTATTGGGAGACTAAACAACTATAGCCACCTCAGTACAATCAAGAACTAAGTTCATACTTTGATATGATCAATCAAAACCTGGGCATGGAATTTTATTCACGTTAAGTCAACTAGGCAGAAATCACATAGAAGTACAATATTACTGAACTGATTGTTATAGAAAAAGTACAAAGAATATTTACTTCTTACCGGTGGTTAAGGAGCAAACATAGTAGCTAATTCTTTAGGAATACCTCGTTCCTTAAATATCATGTAAATCATCAACAAACTCAAGGTTTTTTCAAGTTTGGACTCCAAACGCGCAACATTTTGATGCAAATATGTAGAAGTTGCAGATGATTCACCATACCTAGATGAAGAAATGCTCAGCTCGCTAAGTCGTCGCTTTGTATTCAAGAATGTGTTTGATGGAGCTGCTGCCATACCCATACATCTTACCCTCCCAGAGTGTTCTACCCCTAATATCTTACCAACAATATCTACTGGGGAAACTTTAGGCTAATTAGTGTTACAATGAGTCATATGTGACTCAATACGTTCCTACGATCATATCAATATCAATAGTAAGTATAAAATAGAAATAGATGCAGAATATTATACAATAACAATGAAATTGATATTCAAAAAATGCATCTATGCCATACTTACCCCTATAGTTTGAGCCTCAACATTCCCAAATGATCCGTTCTTTCTCTTATGAATTCCAATAAACATTTTTTCGTGACTAGGATCTTTCCTAGTTTCCAGAAACTAAGTGTAACAACCGGATTCCGTCATTATAGAAATTCCAACGAGGGAAAAATCGGGGCCGGAAAAACTTTCTCGTTGTATTAGGATTTTCCCAATCTTGTCCAAATTAGGAGGAAATCAAAGTCGGGTGGAGAAAATATGAATTCGATTATATGATTGGTATAAGTTGTTTAGGAATTCGTACGAATTTACTAGATTTAATTTGGACAAGTAGATCTCTGGGAATCGATCTTAACGTTAAGGGCAGTTTTAGCGTAGTGGATTAAGTATGTGTGGTAAAAGGGGGGAGGGGGGGGAATTGAAATTCCCCTAAAAAGGGTTTTGTCTCGAGTTGGGCTGCTGTAGCGGAATTTGTGCCACTGCAACGACGCCGCTACATTGCGATGGGCGCCGCATAGCGAACGAGGCGGGACATATAAAATTGGGATTTTTCAACAAGGGCTCACTGGTTCAAAGGTGTCGCTGTAGCGGGATTTATGACGCTACATAGGGAGAGGTGCCGCTATAGCGGGACAGACGCGAATTAATTCGTAAATAAAACCCCTAAATGACCTTATTAGGCCTTTTTTTACTCTTAGATCTAAAAAACAATCCATGGGCTATTACAACTCATTTCTCACCATTCTTAAGGCTATATATAAGCTTTTCACTGCTCGAATTCATATTTTTATCCGTAGAATGTAATAGAATGGGTCAATATAAATGGGGAGGGGTTTCTTGATAGATTTTATAGTGTAATGTAACCCTAATTTGACTAGTTGGAATCATGAATTTTATCTAGCGTTCGTAAAATCGTTAGTAATCTGGGTAATTAGTGATTTTTCTATTATTTCTGTGTATTATCAATTGTTTGTAGACCACGAACTAGCGGAACAAATCCAAAGAGGAAAGGATCAAGTTCCCTTAAGGTTCAAGCTTATTTCGAGGTAGGTGATGTTTGTGATTTCATGATCCTGTGATGTATGCATGTTCTTGCTTCATTATGAAAGTTGTATGCATATGAATATTGCAATGTTGATCACACTTGTTGTAACTGAGATAGCTCAATGATGTCTCCATAAAATCATGATGTAAATGTATGATCTTGGTGATATATTTGATTGTGATTGTAGTGTTGGAATGGGGATCGGTTTCCACGTTCTGGCATAACTTTGGATTGGGTTTCCACGTTCCATCAGACTATTGGATCGGATTGCCATGTTCTGGCATACTTGGGATCGAATTGCCACGTTCCAGCAAGCTAACTGGTTTGGTTTCGGTTCCATGAGAGGACCAATGATGTGTTAAGCATGTGAAATGTGTTGCAAAATCGTCATGTTGATAATGTTGTTTATGTTGATATATATGCATGTGATTATAATTTTTGTTTGACTTGTTTATATTGCAATAGTGGGATAGCCTCGTTATTTTACCACTACACGGTGGTTGTGTACTGAATCTGCACTTGCTCTTATTTTTGTTGAGTACAGGGCATCTTCAAGCGGCTATTAATAGACTTCGATTAGGAGACTAGATATTATCGAATCGACTTCAAGGGTGAGCCGCATCTACCGGTCTACCATGGAGTTCTCTTTAGTCAATGTCCACCATTTCTGAACTTAAGACCATTGTCTTAGTTAGTTGAATATTTCATTAGTATTCTCTTGTTTAGACTTGGGTATCGTTTAATAGTTTTCGTACATTAACATTCATATCTTAGGTTTATCTTCTGCAAATTTTAGTTTTTAGATATTTTGTTAAGTAATGAAACATCGCTTTTAGTCATTTAACTTGCTTCCGTAAATTAAATGTCTTAGTTTTAGAATAATTGCTTTAGTTGGATAATAGTATTGGTTCTCCCACCGGCTTATAAGTGTGTGTCACGCCCCGAGCCTACACCCTGGGCGGTACATACACTTGAAGACCATTTCTAGCCTCGAGGGGACCGTTGGTCTGGCATACTTACTCAGCAAAAGACAAACATAAGAGATAACACATATAAATAACTTAAAAGTAATAACTTAGTCAAAGTGTCAACTCATATCTTAAACGTTTACAACTTAAATGAATAATTTCAAAGAATTAATACTATTTATTTATGAAGCCTCTAAAACAAAGAGAGATGTTAGCATAGGTTCCCCAATCATCCTAAAAACTTAAAACTAGAAAGAAAATGATAAAATATGTCTTCCGTAATGGAATGTAGGGAGTCTCGTCAACTGACTCTGAGCTGCACACTAAATCAACAATATGCCAGACGTGGATCCTGGTTATTTGCGTCTGCATCATAAGACAATACATGCCAACTGACATCAATACATTGAATGTATGACATTGAATGTACATGCGATTTTGAATGCTAAACACAACTTAAGCTTGAACAGAATATGAAGAGAACACTTACCTGGACACTTCTTAACTCATGAATAACTTAGATCAATATAAAGCAATAGGACACAATCAATAAATATAAATCTTGTTAAACAGTTTAAAACAACTTAGTTCGTTAAAGAAAATGCAATAACAAACTCATGATTACTTATATGATGAAGTAACAAGTTTCTGGGAAGATTCTATGACCGATAACTGCCACTATTATCCTAAGTGGTGATACAACGCCTTGCCCACGCTTCCAGAACAGTCCTATACATTTCCGTCATATAGAACTGTTTAACTTAGTGGAACCATTATCTTATTTTAAGTAATCATCTAAAAGGTATGATCCTTTGATACCCATGATGGCTATATGGTTTATGGAGAGTTGAGTTAAAATGAACTTGCCTCCCCATATCGGTGCTCAATACTACTCCCAAAAATATACTTACGTCATGTGTTTTTTAAACTTCTTTCTTTAGTTTGAGATAATTACTCAAATCTTAGCTAAAAGGCACTCTTGGAATCTATTTTCCCTTTCTTGCTCAAATGTGAAAACATTTATAAAACTCTTAGGAAATATTTAGTTTCCCTTATAACTTTTTGACTAATGAACTCAAATCTTTACTAAACTTGAAACTTGAGTCTTAAAAAAAAGTCAAAACATTGCTAAAGACCCTTGGAAACTTTTGAGAACTCTTCTTTGACTTGCTTCTTAACTTCTAGACTTGACTCTTAACTTTTTTGACTTTGATCTTAACTACACTTGACTTTATTCTTAACAGATTCTTGAATTTAAAATTATGGATTCAAGGTTGTAATTCATGTTTCTGGATGATTTCTATTTGTTTAGAAGTCACTTAGAGTAGTTAGAATCATTAGTAAGTTTTAATACACTTTAGAAGGGCTTAAATGGACTGAATGATGAAAACTGGGTGAAAACTACGTTTTCGGCGCATCCTGGGGCGCACTGCACCAGCCTCACTTGGCTGAGGCTCATTTCTGGTGCACTGCTTACGCGCCGCCCAGCCTTCCTGGCTCTATAGGGGCGTGTCGTACCAGTCCCTCTAAACCAAACTTCATGAATTTTTCCTCTCGTTTTTGTGACCTTAAATTAGTTTTACTCGATTCCTTTTGTCAAATTCACTTTAGATTTATGTACCCAAATCATATACACAAGTATCTAACTCAAAGAACTCAAGGAACAACACTTTATTCATCAAGAACTCCTAAATCTCAACACATGTTCAACAAAGAAAGCAATTCAAGAACAACCATCAAGAACATTAAAATTCCAAACTTTTTAGTATACATTCACGCTAAATTAGACATGCTTGGCACGTGGGTGAACAAACACAACGTTATGAAATGCTCACATACCTTTTTAGGGATCACCCATGACGAAATCCACACTCAAATCTTGAATGTTTCTTGGCAATTTCTTGATTTGTCTTATCATTTATCCTCTTTTTCTTTTCGCCAAGCCCTAGCGTAAATTCTATTTTACCTAAACTGAACAATGTCTTTTTTTACCCCAATTAATTCCTAAAAATGAATTGCAATAATTAGGTAAGCAAAATACAATCTTCCGTTCCCAAATCCAGATTAGACTTTCCTTAATCCAATAACCCAACTTTCGGAAGACATAACTCACTCATACGAACTCAAAATCACGCAAACTTGGCATCGTTGGAAGGATCATTCCGAGAGATTTCCAACCATATCTGGAACTGCACCTAACTCATCCTGAGTTATGATTGTTTGAGGTTGACCAAAAACTCACTTTTCTAACATTAACAAATTTCCATATTTGTCATTATTTCCAAAAATGATTATTTCACGTTCTTAGCTTCTTCCTAGATTTTCCAAATTGCGAGATGCTACAATATCTCCCCCTTGAAAACATTCGTACTCAAATGAGATTACTCTTAATAGGACAAGGGTGGTAACATCTAGTTCAAACACCCAATAAGAAATGCAACCAAACATGCTTATTTAAAACTTAAAGAGTACTAAGAAGAAAAGTAGTACCTTCGTCTGCATTTTCTCCGGACTCAAAGAGATGTGGATATCTCTTGTTCATATCCTATTCAGCTTACCAAGTAGCTTCTTCAACAAATTGGTTCCTCTAAAGGACTTTGACTAATGCAGGTTCTTTTTTTCTCAACTTGCGAACTTGGCGATCTAAAATTTGAACAGGAATCTCCTCATAATACAAACTATCTTTGATCCCAATATTTTCTGTTGGGATGATCAATGAAGGATCATCCATGCCCCTTTTCAATATGAAGACATGAAAAACCGGATGAACCGCTGACCAAAATACTAAGTACTATGCTTCCCCTTATTACCAAACCTCATAACACCTAATCATCTACTTCAAATTTTAACTCCCTTCTCCTAACATCATTATTGGATTTTTGACAACTATGTGCCGTTTTTATCCTTTCTAGAATCACTTTCACCTTCTACATTGCTTGGTGAAATAATTATGGTCATATCAACTCTACTTCACCAACTTCAAACCTATTCAATAGGAGAGCCTTATAAGGAGCCATTTGGATGCTAGAGTGGTAACTGTTTTTATAGCAAAACTCAATAATATTTAAGTGATTATCTCAATTCCCTTTGAAATCTATCTCACAAGATTTCAACATATCTTCTAACGTCTGAATAGTACGTTCTGCTTGCCCATCAATGAAAGGCAGTGCTTAAGTTTACCTTTGAACCCAAGCCTTTCTAAAAAAATTGATAACTGTCCAGTAAAATGTGCACCTCTATCTGAAATAATGAAGACCGGAACCCCATGAAGTCTTACCACCTCTTGAATATACAACTTACCGTAATCTTCCGCCAAATGGGTAGTCTTTGAAGGCAAAAATTGGGCTGATTTTATCATTTCGTCGACAATCTCCCAAATAGAATCATGTTCCATGTGAGACCTTGGTAGCCTATGATGAAATCCATATTAATCATCTACCATTTCCATTCCGAAAGTTCTATATTCTAAGCCAAACCACCGGTCCTTTGGTGTTCTACTTTAACTTGTTGGCAATTCGGACACGTAGCAAAAAAAATTGGTAATGCCCTTCTTAATACCATTCCACCAATATACTTCTCTTAAATCATGATACTTTTTTGTGGAACCAGATAAATGGAATATCTGGAGCTATGAGCTTCCTCCTTGATCCTCTATTGGAGTCCATCCACCATTGGTATACACCATCTACCTTGATATCTCAAAACATCATCTCCCCCTTGTTCAAAAGCTAATACTTTTTACTTATGAACATTTGCCTTCAATTCAAGCAAAATGGGATCTTGGTATTGATTTTATTTCACTTCTGACGCTTAGGATGATTCAGCCCCATTCATCACCATTATTACTCCTTCTGTGGAATCCTTAAGTCTTACCCCTAATCATGCGAGTCTATGCACATCTTTGGCTAGTTCTTTCTTCTCTTGCTCAAGATGCGCGGTACTATCCATAGACAACCTGTTTAAGACATTAGCAACAACATTAGCCTTACTCGGGTGGTAATGATTACTCATATCATAATCCTTGAGCAATTGTAACCACCTTTTTGTCTGAGATTAAGCTCCCTCTAAGTGAACATATATTGTAGGCTCGTGTGGTCAGTGAATACATCAACATGAACACCATATAAATGATGAAGTTTATCTTCAAGGTGAATACCACTACAACCAACTCTAAGTCATGGGTTGGATAATTCTTCTCATGAACTTTTAACTGTCGGGAGGAATAAGCTATAAATTTGTCAAATTGACACACAACCCAAACCCTGTCATTCTGAATTAACACACAACCCAAACACACTCTAGATGCATCACAACACACCACAAAACCTTAAGTACCTTCCGGTAAATTAAAACTGGAGAAGTAGTCAACCTCCTCTTCAATTCATGAAAGCTTTTCTCACAAGCTTCAGACCATTGAAACTTGACTGTCTTGTTAGTCAACTTTGTCATAGAAGATGGAATAGACGAGAACCTCTCTACAAACCTTCTATAATAGCCATCCAAACCCAAGAAACTCCTAAATCAGTTCGAGACGTGGATCTAGGCCAATTCTGAACTGCTTCTATATTTGGGTATCAACTCTAATTCCATCATTGTAAACTATTTTGCCAAAGAATGCCACAGACCCAAGCCAAAATTCACATTTAGAGAACTTAGCATATAACTCCTTATCCTTCAAAGTCTGAAGTACTATCCTGAGTTGACTAGCATGATCTTCTTCATTCCTTGAATAAATTAGTATGTCATAAATGAAGACGATAACAAACATATCTAAATAAGGTTTGAATACTCTGTTTATAAGGTTCATGAGCGCTACAGGTGAATTAGTTAAACTAAACGATATGACTAGAAACACATAATGACCATGATGGGTCCTGAATGTTGTCTTGGGAATATCACACTCTCTTACTTTCAATTGATTGTAGTATAATCTGAGTTCAATTTTTGAGAAATAGAAAGCACTCTGAAGCTGATCGAAAATATCATCAATCCCTGGAAGAGGTTACTTATTCTAGATGATAACCTTGTTCAATTGATGGTGTTCTATACACATCCTAAGAGAACCATCTTTGCTTATTACTAACAAGACCGGAGTGCCCAAGGTGAGACAGTTGGTCGAATAAAGTCTTTCTCTAAAAGATTTTTAATTGTTCTTTTAACTCTTTCAACTCTGTTGGTGTCATTCTATATGGAAGAATAGACATAGGACGAGTATTTGGAATGATTTCTATACTAAAGTCTATTTTTGTTTCAAGAATGACTTTGAGTAGATCATTAGGAAAGACTTCTCGAAATTCTTTTTCTATAGAAATTGACTGAATGGGAGGTACCTCAGCACTTAAGTCATTAACTCAGACTAAGTGATAGATACAACCCTTTGAAACTAGATTTCTCTCCTTAAGGTACAAAATCAAAAGACCCTTAGGCACTGCTAAACTATTACTCCACTCTACGACTATCTCATTAGAAAATTTGAATTTCGACAATCTATTTATGCATAACAGGCATAAAGTCAGTCCATACCTAGAATTACATAAAAATCTGTCATGTCTAACTTAACTAAGTCCGACATGGTGTTCTTTTGATTGATGGAAATGAGACAATCGTGATAGACTCTTTCTACTAGAATAGACTCCCCATTAGGTATAGAAACACAGAAGGGTTCGCAAAGTTTCTCAGGGAGAGCATAAAACTTACTTGTAGCCTAGGGGTTACAAAAGATAAATTTTCTCCTGGGTCTAGCAAAGCATAAACATCAAAAGTAAAGACTTTGATCATACTAGTGTAAAATCTGGGTAGTCCTCTTTCTCTTGGTGATTAGTGATCGTATAGAGGCGGTTTTGTCCTCCGCCAGTACCAGAAATAGCTCCTCTAGGTGCATTCCTGTCTAGTGGAGCAAGTGATGTAGATTGGGATCTATTGCCCAGATTTCCACTAATTTGCTTGTTCTTATGGCACCCATAAATGAAGTGACCCTCTTTCCCACACTTGAAACAACCTATGTGGTCGTCACGACATTTACATGGGTGGGTTCTACCACACTTAGAACATGCAAGAGCCCAACTACCTCCTTTTTACACACTTTCTTGAGACTATGATGGCCTAGCTCTGAACTTCATCAAATTCGGGCCATTATACTCACCTTTGTTGCTAGGTGCAGGTGCACTAGCAGATGATGGTGCAGGTGCACTAGCAGATGATGGTGCAAGTTCCTTTTTGTTTTTGAAAAGGCAAACGATTTACACTACCATTCTGCTGTCTAGACTCATTCCCTGTCTTCACTTTCTTATTTCTCAAGTATTCCCTCTCTCTCAGCTTCTCTTCCTCAACCTGTTGCACATCAATTATCAACCTGGATATGTCCATGTCACTTATCAACATCGCTGCACTGCCCTGTTTGCTTGAGAGACGACCCAAACTAGCAACAAACAAACTCATTCTAGTCTTCATGTCCTTAACCATTCCGTAGCATAAGAAGATACTTAGTTGAACTTCAAGCCATACGCATGCACACTTAGAGAATCCTGCTTAAGTGTAAGAAATTTCCATAGTTTAGCCCCTTTCAATTCTTTGGGAAAGAAATGCCCCAAGAAAGCTTCTTCAAAATAGGCTCAACTCGCATGTCATGCATCCTCTTCTCTACCCTTTTTCCACTGATCAAACAAACTCCTAGCAATATTTTTCAGTTGATATGCAGCTAGCTCAACTCTCCCAGTATCAGCAACATACATCACATCAAACACCTTTTTAAGTTCCTCATTAAAGTTCTTTAGATCCTCAATAGTGCTTGAACCACAGAAACTTGGAGGGTTCATCTTCAACAACTCACGAATCCTTGAAGTGTCAGCCTCTTCTTGTGGAGCTCCTCTTTGTTTTCCAAATTTGTTAGTCATAGCTTGGCTCAATATCCAGATTTTCTCACTGAATTTAGCATTGAGGACTTCTCCTTATGGTTGCACGTTTAGTGCATCAGGTACCCCTTGCTCTTGTGGTTCAACATTTCTCCTCGCTAGACGACCTGACTGCTCTTTGTGAAGGCATGGTTATCTGGAACACGTGCAAGCACGAATTAGAGGGAAATTTTTTTGAGATAAACTCTAACGCTTGAAAAGAATATGAAAGGAGTGAGATAGTTCCTAAATGTTGCAGCCTTCTATTGATTAATGTGGCACGCTTTACACTGTTAACTAGTACTCTACAGACATGACTTCATAGACTCCATAGGATTCTTGAAATCTGGGCTCTTCTACCATGCTTGTCACGTTCCGAGCCTACACCCTGGGTGGGAGTGGCACTCAAACACCATTTTTTGCCTCGAGTGAACCGTTGGCCTACCTTACCTACTCAATGGAAGATTTAAATACAAGAGATAACTCATGTAAATATCTTAAAAGTAATTACTTAGTTAAAGTGGCAACTCATGCTTTAAACGTATTCACTTGAAATGAATAAGACTAATGAACTAATACTATCTGTCTATGAAGCCTTTTAAAAACTAGAGGGATGTTGGGACATGAACCTCAATTATCCTAACAATTGAACACTAGAAATAAAGTGATAAAAGATGTCCTCCGAAATGTATGGAGGCTCACCAACTGACTCTGAGCTAATCACTAGATCAACGGTATGTCGGATTCCAATCCTAGTTACCTACGTCTAAATCATAAGATGATGAAGGACAACTGGTATCAGTACATTGTATGCATGAGTTTGCGAGTTGGAATGGTACACACAAATTAAGCTTGAAAAGAGTATGAAGGGGATACTTACTTTGGCTCTTCTCAACTCATGAATAACATAACTCAATATAAAGCAATAATACACATGTAATATATATTTACTTTGAAAAAAACTGGAAAACAACTTGGTTCGTTAAAGAAAATGCAATACCAAACTCAACTTTACAGATATAATGAAGTAAATAGCTTCTGTGGGACATTCTCTAACCGACAACCACCACTATGAGCCTAAGTGGTGATACACCGTCTTTCCCACGCTGATAGAACTGTCCTATACTTTGTCGTCATATAGAAGTATTTAACTTAGTGGATCCACTAGTTTAACTTAAGTGATCATCTAAAATGTATGATCCTTTAATACTCATGATTGCTACATGGCTTATGGAGACTTGAGTTAATATGATCTCACATCCCCATATCGATGCTCAATACTACTCCAAAATATATACTTAGCTCATGTATTTTTAAAACAACTTCCTTCTCTGGTTTGAGATAATTCTCAGATCTTATCTCAAAGGCTCTCGCGGAATCGATATTCCCTTTCTTTCTCAAATGTGAAAACATGTATAAAACTCTTAGGGAATACTTAGTTCCCTTATAACTTTTTTAGAAATAAACTCAACTCTTTACTCTTTACTTAACTTGAAACTTGAGTCTTAAAAAAAGTTAAAATATTGCTAAAGACCCTTGAAAACTTTTAAGAACTTTGCGTTGACTTGCTTCTTAACTTCTTTGACTTTAATCTAAACTGCTCTTGACTTGACTCTTAGTTGATCCTTGAATTTGAAGTTATGAACTAAAGGTTGTAATTCATGTTTATGGTTGATTTTCATTTGTTTAGAAGTCATTTAGAGTAGTAAAAGTCATTAGGAAGTGTTATAATACACTTTAGAAGGCTGAAACAGACTGAATAACGAAAACTCGGTGAAAAAAGATGTTTTTGGCACGTACGGGGTGCGCCGCACCAACCTCACTTGACTAAGCTCATACGCACTGTTGGTGCACCGCCCCAGCCTACCTGGCGCTTTGTGGGTGCATCACGCCAGCCCTCACCCTGACCAAACTTGATGATTTTTCCTCTCGTTTTCTAGAACTTAAATCATTTTTACTCGAGTCCTTTCTCAAATTCGCTTTAGATTTATGTACCCAAATAATATACACAAGTATCTAACTCTAAAAACTCAAGGAACAACACTTTATTCATCAAGAACTCCAAAATCTCAACTTATGTTCAAGAACGAAAGTAATTCAAGAAAAACCATCAAGAACATTCATATTTCAATCTTTTTGAACAAATTCACGCTAAATCAAATATGTTTGGAATGTGGATGAACAAACCCAACGTAATGAAAGGCTGACATACCTTTTTAGGTATCACCCCTGACGAAATCCACGCTCAAAGCTCGAAAGTTTCTTGGTGATTTCTTTATTTCTCTTCTATTTTCTCCTCGTTTCTCTTTTCTCCAAGCCCTAGAGTAAATTCTAATTTTTGTAAACTGAACAAAGTATTGTTTTACCCCAATTAATTTCTAAAAACTAATTAATATAATTAGGTAAAACACTAATTTGCCCATCCCAAATCTAGATAATAATTTACTAAATGCAATAGCCCAACTTTCGAAAGACACTCACTCATACAAACTCGAAGTCACAGAAACTCTGTTGCACATGAAAGATCATTTCGAGAGCTTTCCAACCATATCTGGAACTACACCTAACTCATCGTGAGCTAGGAGTTATGGTCATTTGAAGTTGACCAAAAACTCACTTTTCCTAACTTAAACAAATTTCTAGTTTTGTTTTTTTTTTTTCAAAAATGATTATTTCAAGTTCTTAGATTATTCCTAACTATTTCAATTTGCGATATGTTACAGTGTTGGTGTCAATCACGACTGTTATTGGGTCATGACACTATGAAAGAAATGTATTATGAATTTTATCCAAAAAACAGTTTAGTTAAAGCCAATTCAGAACTATTAATTTAAATGGGCACACCATCTCATAATGTCTTCTCGATTTAGCCTTTGAACCACCACTGGTGTGGCATTTTTTGCTTCCTCTGGATTTCCTTATTTCTTTTACAAAGCTCCTATCAACAAAAACAACGAAAACTCATAATGTTCATCTTTAAATAATTATTATGAAACAAAACTTATTAACATAACCAGAATTTTACCATTGTTGATGTTTTCAGATGGTAAGCAACAAAACTAGCCCATTGATCTTTATTTTTTTAGGTTATAAATGGTGTTAATGGAAATGAAGAGGTGCGACTTTTATGAAAAGTTTTAACTTTTATGAAAAGTTGTGACTGTTTTGAAAGATGACGAACTTTCTGAAAGATTGTGACTTTTCCAAAGGTTTGTGACCTTTCCAGTAAGGCACAATAAAACCCTTTTTCTACTACCCTTTATTTTCTATAAATTGAGGGATTTCCTCTCATTATAAAAAGAGAATTTATGGACTTATTCTTCTACTAAAAAATCTAGTATTCTAAGTGTACTTTACTGCCGTTGAATGGCTCGCTGATACCAGCATTTTGGGTATCAATACACTGGTGATTGAGATCATTCTATCCTGGGAGGATATATTCCAAATCAAACCTCGGATACTAGAGGGGAATAATTTCCTTAAGAGGACATTGTGCATTTAGTGATCTTGATCTTCTTTCTGTTTTCCAAATTCCTGTATGTGTTACAGATTCTAGATTTGTGAATTAATTTTTGTTCTTCTATTCTTCACTGGTTCATTAAACTTTGGTAACTTCGTGTTTTTACAAAGTTTGTTGGAATGAGTAAGATTCAACACATATTGACAACAATTCTTCTTTAAGAAAAACATTTCGTATATTTTTCTAATATGTTTTTTATTCTAGTTTCTCCACTAGCTGTACTTTTGTAGTTGTGAAAATGTTCTTAGCTTTGTTGAGCCTTACCAAATACTTCAAAGTTTTGTTCTAAGTATTTTAGGAATACAAGATGAACAACAATCTTAAGGAAATTATTATACTGTTAGTATTTTTTGTATTCTACTGATTGAGAGAATCTGATCATGGAAGTAGAAGATAAATGAATTACTTATTCATAATTCGTTGCTTTGTTTAGCAAGGTAGAAATTATAATGTAACAGAAAATATTTGTGGTATTCCGATTAAAGATTGCCAAGTAACCTTCTTATTATATTGTCTAAGGAGGAATATAGTTTCTAAGAGTTATCATCTTTTATTTTTTATCATGTGTATCTTTAGAAAAAGATCTGCAAACCATATGTTATGGAATGAAAATTACTTGGCAAATATTGTTGCCTTTAAAATTCTTTAGTTTGCAAAAATGACAAATGCATATTTTTGTTTGATAAATTAGTATGTCAAATTGTTATAGTTGGATTTATAAGAAAAACATTTGTATGTGATAAATAATATGTTTAATTCTGTTTGGAGACTAAAAAAAAATTTAGTAGTTTTGTACTCCTTGTGAATTTGATTATGTCAGATTGTTGTGGATTAATTTTTTTTGTAGTTTTCTACTCTGAATAAATTAAATTAAGTTTGTGGTATACTTTTGATTTTCTATAATTTCCCTGTTATATAGAAACATTCAAAATACTAAGTGGTATGTCTCATTGTGATAGGGAAAACGACCAGTGACTTAGAGTTGGTGAGTTTGTGCGTCTATGGAATGAACTTTGACACTATGTAAATATTGTCAAAGAGAATTGAAACTCTATAATTCTTTCGTAAAATAATAGAATTCATACCGCCAATGACATTTTGATTGTCTGGGAAATATGTGGAAATTTTTCAAATACTTGAATTTATTTTTGAGATCACATTTAAAACGTGTGGGTTTTTGCTTATGATTAAACTTGGTGTCTAATTTAACTTTGGATCATAATATATGAAATTCAATGATACTTTTGTATTATGTTAGACCCACAAAATTCTTGAAGTATATTTGATATTGTGGTTGTTGGGTTACTCTGTTACTAGTATATAGTATTACTAGTATGAAACAACCAAATTATATATATACTTGTTTAAAATAGTTGTGTTCTTTTTATGAAAAAAAGTGTCACTTAAAATGTTGTGATTTTTCATGAAACGATATGTCTATTACAATAAAAGTATTTGCATAGACATGAATATTGGTGAATAGTCATTTGTTATGTTTTTGTAAAAGTAACATTTGGACTATATTGCCTTTATTGAACACGATGAAACTTTGTTCATTGGTAGCTAAATAACAATCAAATTGAAAGTTATGGAAAAGTCCTTATGAAAAGGTAATTTGACAAGGTGATGACTCTAAACAATGTTTGTATCACACAAAATTGTAAGTAATAGGAACAAAATATTAGTGAGGAAAAAGCTACCTCGCTAAGAGCTTTTCGAACTCAATGTTTTTATTTTTTCTTACTTGCTTGAGTCAAAATTTGTGACATGAGCACTTAGGGCATGCCAATTAAAAAATAAAAACCTTGTAAGGAAAAATGATCAACTTAGAAGTTTTGTCTAACTTTGAGTGCAACAAGTAAAAATGTCAAGTTTATGTGGAATCTAAGTATGCAAAGCATTCTTATAAATCCGTTGAAAGGAATTCTAATCCCTTAGAATTGATTTACACTGGCATTTGTGGTACGAAGTTAATACCATCTCGTGGTGGAAAAAAGTATCTCATTAATTTTATTGCCAATTACATTAGAACGAATGTCTATTTGCTAAATGGCAATGATGAAGCAATAGAAACGTCTAGACAATATAATATTAAAGTTGAATATCAGTTGGGAAAAAGATAAGAAGTGATAGGGATGGAGAGTATAAATCTCATTTTGCAAAAATGTGTTTGAAAAGTGAAATGATACATCAATTTGCTGCCCTATTCACCTCAATCTAATGAAAAGCTTAACATTGAAAGAAATGATGGAGGTATTATTTATATGTTCAGGGTTACTACAAAACTTTTGTGGAGGAACTATCCTTACTGCAAAAGGGAACAACAAAAACGCTTTGTCTTTTCATAAAGAAAGAAATTTTGTTTGTTTAGGACACAATCTATTCCATATGGTAAATGGAAATGAAGGAAATTCAACTTGAAATATTTCAAAGTGTGGGGCTGTCTAGCCAAAGTCCACGTTCCTAATCCTAAAAGGATTGAAATAGGAACTACGATTATAGACTGTAAAATTAGACTTGAATAATCAAGTAAAAGTTCTAAATGACCTTGGAAAGAACAAAAGGAGAATGTACTTAATAAAGAGATTCAGAGGCGTAGTAAATGTCAAGGGGCATATACTTCCTTTGAATATGATTTTGTAACATTTCTTGTGTCTTATGTAGAGTCATCCTTTTGGACAAATGGTGTCAATAGTGAGATTGGTTCAATCTTGAGCAATGCTATTAGAAGTTGGTTGATTTTCCTCCATGAAATAAACTTTTGGGTTCAAAGTGAATCCCCAAAAGGAAAATAAAAAACGATAGAACTGTTGACAAATATACAGCAAGACTTTGTGTCAAAGACTTTAGACAAAAACAAGGTTTTGATCTTGTTGATATATATACTTGTCAGTAACTAGAACTACATCCATTCGGATGCTAATATTATCAGTTGTCATATATGACCTCCAAATTCATCAAATGAATGTGAAAACATTTCTCTTAAACGGAGAATTGGAGAAAGAAATTTACATGGTACAACCCGAGGGTTTTATGGTTCCTCGTAAATAAAAGAAAGTGTGCGAACTTGTTAAGTCACATTTTGGACTAAAACAAGAAACCAAATAATCACACAAGAAATTTGACCAAACCATGTTGCCAAATGGATTTAAGAATGATAGAAGTGATAAATGTGTTCACATTAAAATCACAAGGTCATTGTTTGTTTGTATTTTGGTGATATGTTGATCATCAATAGAGACAAAAATGACATAAATTATACTAAATGTATGCTAGAAAAAAAGTTTGGAATGAAATATCTTGGAGTTGCTGATGTGATTGTAGGCATAAGAATCCTTAGAACTCCATAACGTTTAGCATTTTTAAGGTCTCATTGCGTTGGAAAGGTACTTGACTAGTTCAAATATTTGGATTTCAATATTGTTAAGTCTCCAATAAATGAGAGCTTTGCATTTCAATAGATTTAAAGTGAAAGTGACTCACAATTGGATTGTGCTAGAGTATTGGGAAGTATGATATATATCATGTAGTGTGCACGATCACATATAGCATTTTCTATTAATGAAATGATCTGGTTCACAAGAGATCCCAATATAATTCTTTAGATGACAATAAAAAGTGTTTTGGAATATTTGAGAAATACTTAAAACTATGTCTTGCATTATAACAATATCAAGTAGTATTGAAAGTATATAGTGATGCAAATTGGATCACCGAAAAAATAACGTAAAATCCACTAGTGGATATGTATTTAATATTTGCAGAGGAGCAGTCTCTTGGAAATATTTAAAAAGAGACATGTATAGCTAGCTCTACAATGATCTCTGAGCTTGGTGTTCAAGATAAGGTCGGTGAATAAGTTGAAAGACTCCGGAATTTCTTGATATATATTTTTTTGGCCCAAGCCATTGACATAAGTATGCATACACTTTGATATTCAAGATGCAATAGGTAAGGCATGGAGCATGATGTATAACGGAAAGTCTCGTCATATAGGGTTAGACATGACACCGTTAGAAAACTACTCTCTAGTGGAATTATCAGAATTGACTATGTAATGTCAAAGGATAATGTGTCGGATCCACATACAAAAGGCATAACTAGAGAGAAAGTTGAAAGATCATCTAAGGGAATAAATTTACGATTTAGGACAAGTCATCATGGAGGTAACTCTATCTAGCAGACTGGAGATCCCAAGAGCTAGATTCAAGGAAACAAACAAAGTTGTGAATGACGGTTCGACATTGTCAACCAACTCAATCCATTCTTATGATGAAGACAATGCTCAGGAACAAGGATATAATATTAAGACTTGTTATAAGTTAATAAAGCTTAATAGTTTTAATGATTAGCTAAGTTTGGCTGATTTGACAAAATAGTGTATCTACGTGGTAACACGGTTAGTAATTACCTATGTGAGTGTGAAGTGTAAGCCGCTTCAAAGAGAATTATTGTCTAAATTCTATTCTCTATACACTCGTGAAACAAGGAGGTGTTCATGGCTGAAACGAACACAACTGTAACAACTGTAAATGGTAAAGGGTTAATTGTGTGACATATGATTTTCTAGGTATACACCAAAGCTTGACGGTTCAAAGATATCACATCTACCGATTGAACGAGTATATCCAACACATGTTCACTATGGATAGTCCAAGGGGAAACCTACTTATCCAGATGCAATTAATTCTTGCTTGTAAAGTACACATACTTGTTCGTTTCTTTGTCTTAGAGTCATTTACCATTCATGTGGGGAATTTTTGTGTTATAAAAGGTGTTAATTAGAAAATGAAGAGTTGCGACTTTTGTGAAAAGTTATGATTTTTATGAAAAATTGTGAATTTTATGAAAGGTGACGACCTTTCTGAAAGATTGTCAATTTTCCAAAGGTTTGCGACCTTTCCGGGAAGGCACAATAAGAATCTTTTCACACTACCCTTTGTTTATAAAAATTGAGGGATTTCCACTCATTTTAAAAAGATAATTTATGGACTTCTCCTTCTACTAATAAATCTGATATTCTAAGTGTACTTTACTGCCGTTGAGTGGCTCGTTGACACCCGCATTTTGGGTATCAACACACTGGTGATTGATATCATTCTATCCTGAGAGTACATATTCCAAATTAAACTTAGGATACTAGAGGGAAATAATTTAATTAATGGGACACTGTCCATTCAGTGGGCTTGATCTTCTTTCTGTTTTTCCAAATTCTGGTATGTGTTACAGATTTTAAATTTGTGAATTAATTTCTGTTCTTCTATTATTCACTAGTTCATTAAACTTTTGTATCTTCGTGTTTCTGCAAAGTTTGTTGGAATCAGTAAGATTCTTTTAACACAGATTGACAACAATTCGTCTTTTTCAGAAAAATATTTTGTATATTTTTTTCTAATATGTTTCTTATTCTAGTTTCTCTACTAGTTTTAATTTTCTAGTTGTGAAATTGTTCTTAAACTTTGTTGTGTCTTACCAAGTACTTCAAAGTTTTGTTCTAAGTATCTTAGGAATACAAGATGAACAACATATTTATGCGAGATGGCACATTACTAATGATCCCAATTTTGCTTCTTGCAGGGTCAAAGTATTCATTCCATATTCTCATCTTATGTGTAGCCCACATTTTTTAAATGTTACTGTTGCAGTATATGTATGAAATGGACTCACATACCCGAAATGAAATCGAGGCTTTAAATAAAAAATAAAAGTTAATTTTCTCATGTATTCTAAAATCTTACGTAAAGTGAGTGTGTATATGTGTTTACATATATATATATATATATAAGAACACTTGTACCTTCAATATTGTTTCAAAGAAGTCTTCCATGTACTTCTTAGGCATGCCTGATTGCCCTGACCACCTCTATAAACTAATCGACAACAAATTACAATCAATTGCCAATGATCCACAATATCAAGCGAGCAGTCCCTGTGCATCAACATATAATGAGTTGTATGCATCAAAGTCCACAATGTTGCGCTCTCCAACAGTTAGATTATTAACCTCGTTAACCTTCACATTAATCTGCTTGATAGAGTTTTTAGAATCTTTAACAAGAAAATCAGTTAGTTAACCAAAAAATAAAAAAATGATACTCATTAGTTAAACTAAAAATGACATAAGAAATATATACCTTTAGCCTCTACTCTCCAATAATGTGCAGATGGACGTGGGTGCAAAGATGTTACAGTTGAACTAGAGGTAGAATTGGATCTTGTTCTTGTTGAAGCGCAATTGGAGCTTGTTCTTGCTGTGGAAGAATTGGAGTTTGTTCAAGTTGTGGGACTCCATCAGCTTGTGAGGGATTTGTTGAAGCAACTGGGAGATCTTGTGCCACTGGAAAAGTTCATAATGAAGCATTTCCATTAGATGATTTTACTGGATTCTTTAAATGTTTAATCTTTGGCATGACTGCATATTCAAAAAGAACAGAGAGGTGAATCAAATCTGAACAAGTTCCAAGATGACACGGTAATATCATGTAATTGACAAAGGAAATTTGTTAAATACCACTCGAATACGCTGAAATAAAATAATACGTGATGTAACAATATGAATAAATATTGGAAGTAAAACATATCCCAATATAAAGAAAAAAATGTGGGCCCAAAATCATATTGATGAAAATAAAATGTAAACTTAGAAGAAATTTAGTTGAAGTAAAATGTAATGGACTTGATGCTATAATCTGATTCCATTGCTCCAAAATGGATTTTACGTAAATTTATAGCTCTCGGAAGGAAAGTTTTGTCACCAAGAAAAATGGAGAACAGGGGAAAGTAGGATGATTGAGGGGAAGGTCAGAAGATGGAGGGAAAGTGTCACGCCCTGAGCTTAAACCTTGGACGTGGACGGCATTCGGAGACCATTGCTGGCCTCAAGCGAACCATTGGTCTGACTTATTTACTAAGCGGAAGACTTAAAACATTAATACCGGAATTAAGATGCTAACTAAGTCAACTTGATGGAACAGAATTCATAATGGTTTAAAAATAAACATCTACCTTAGCCAAAATGACAACTTGATTCTGAACATAAGTTAATAAAAAAAATTATGACAAAAGAACTAACATTTGACTGACTATCTATGAAACCTCTAATAACTGAGATGGATGTTGAGAATGACCCCACAACATCCTAATGAGCTAAACTAGAAAGCAATGAAAATGGATCCTCCAGAAAGCAAGGAGGCTCACCAACTGACTCTGAACTGCTTATTGGATAAATCTTGTGCTGGAATGTCGATCCTAGTTTCCTATGTCTGCATCATGATAGGATGCCGGCCAACTGGCATCAGTACATTGAATGTACGAGTATGCAAGTCGGAGCAAACAACAACTTAAGCTTGAAATGGAGTAAGAAGGAACATTTACCTTGGCTATGCTCAACTCATTAATAACTAATTCATTATAACTAACTCATTTCATTATATAGTAGTTAAAGACATGTGCAATATGAAGAAAAAATGTTAAATATGATTTTCCACTCTGTATATGCAAAGATACAATTGACTCTGAGATATATGTAAAAATACAAAATAATATGATGTAAACTCATAATCATAATAAAAATATATCATGTTTCTTCTCAAAGTCTACTTGTGCGATGCATAAATAAAGTCTCATATCCCCATTCATGCTAAGCAGGACCTCTTGAGGAACCATGCAACTACTGTTGTGGGGGTTGCTCTAACCGACAACCATAACTTAATAGTTATAGTGAAGATAAAACGTTTTACCTCATGCTACCAAGGACCATCCTAAACATGCCAGAGTATAGGAACTGAACTCCCTAATGGATCCACTAGTAAACACTGAAAAGGATTCAGACTCTTTTCTATGTATGATGGCTACATGGTTTTCATGGAGGCTTGAGTTAATCTGAAACTCGCATTCCCACATCGGTGCTCAATACTACTCCCAAAATATAGTTACATTGTATAGTTTGGAAACAAAACTTCCTGTGATTTGAGATTAATGCTCATAAACTTAGCTCAAAGGCTAACTTGGAATCTTAGTTTCCCTACTTACTGAATTTTATAAAGCTATAAATCTTTTCTGAAAACTATCCCTAAGGCTCTTTGGAAAACATAGCTTCCTTACTTGGTTAAATGTCAAAACATTTCAAAATTTCTTTGGGGATACTTAGTCCACCTATATTTTTGAAGGAAAGAACTTTAACTTAACTCTTTACTCTTTACTTAGCTCGAAACTTGAGTCTTGAAAAATCTCTTCGAAAAATACTTAGTTCTCTTTTATTTCGTTGAAGGAAAGAATTCATCTTTTACTCTTTCTTTAACTCGCAAATTGAGCCTTAAAACGAAGTAAACGTGTTTGTTAAATACACTTGGAAAGTTTTAAAAACTTTTTTTTAGCTTTTAGACTTGACTCTTAACTTCTTTGACTTTGATCTTAACTTTCCTTGAATTGGATATGGATTCAAAGGTCATGATATCATGTTTATGGATGATTTCATGATGTTTAGACGTACCTTAGAGTGTTGAAATCAACTAGGAAATGTGGGTACATCACTTAGGAACTAGTACGAAAAGATGGGAATGAATGGGGTAAACTGGCATCATTGGCGCTCTTAGAGGCGTGGGGCGCCAGGCCCCAAACTTCAAAGGCCAAGTTGGGGTGCTCTAGCTGGCGCGCCGCCCCAAGTCCCTACGGACAGAGACTGTCCTGTCGGGCTATGGGAGGCGCTGAGCCTCAGGGCCCTACGGACATACGTTTCGACTTTTCTTCTCAGTTTTATATCTCTAAACCTTCTAGACTTCCATGGATCTTCCCCAAACACTTAGAATCACCAATAACCTCAATACCCAATAGATTATACCCAAAAACCAACCTATAAACATGAATCAAATCGACTAAAGACATGCTACAACTCAACCAACAAGAATTTAATAATTGTTCATCAAGAACTTTAACATTCATCAACCAATCTATTCAAAACTCGTTGAATTAAACATGTCAGTGTGTGGGTGAACTAACACAACACAAAAATATCTCACATACCTTTTTAGGGATCACCCCCGACGAATTCTACAAGCCGAACTTTGACGATCTTGAATGTTTTTGCTTCCTTTTCTCCTTTCTCATCTTTTCTCCTCTTATTTTCTCTTCTCTCAAAACCCTAACTTATTTTCTAAGAGCGTGAACTGAATGAAATAAGTTTATACCCCAATTTATTACCTAAAAAAGAAAAAAAAATAATCGGGTCAGCAAAAGACAACTTTGCCCTTCTCAAATCCGGATTGGACTATCCCTAATCCAACCGCCCAACTTCCGAAAGGCATAACTCACTTATACAATATCGAACTCGTGCAAACTCGGCGGCGTTGGAAATATTCTCCAAGGCATTTCCAACCATATCAAGAACTACCTCTAACTCATTCCGAGCTAGAAGTTATGTCCGGTTGAAGTTGACAAAAAACTCACTTTTCCCCAACTTAAGAAAAATTCAAGATTTTAGTTCTTTCTAAAAGTGACTGTTTCAACTTCTAAGCTTCTTTATTGCTATCTCAATTTGCAAGATGTTACAGAAAGCTTCAGGAAATGGTGTTGGTGGAAATATGGAGGAATAAATGAGTTACTAGGTCAAAAGCGAGGAAAACAAAAAACCCTACGTAAAATTTGTTTTAACTTTTCCCTCTCTTTAATTTTTATCTTCACTTTTCTTAAAACAGGAGCACATTTAAAACTAGTCATGCAGTTCCATTTCCTTTTATCAAAATTAATAAAACTATTTATACTTCACATATATTAATGTTTATCAAAAACTGAATTTTTCCCCTTAATATTTTATTAATGTAATGCTTAAGTACTCCTTTATTTGAATTATTATTTAACTAGTGAAATAATTCGTGCTTCTCGTGACTATATGAATTATTTGTATGTAATATTTATATTTAAGTTAGTATCGAATATATAAGATAATATCGATATTTCTCTTCATCTGCGATATCATATATTTTTATTATTTTAAAAAAAATATTCATATATATATAGTAGAAAAAAATATTTACCGTGGCGGACTAAATGGATAAGAGGTTATATGTTGAAATTAACAATATATTGTATTACGTTTAAAATAGTTTATATGTTTTCTAATTTCCTCTATCTTTTCTAGGAGTACTAATTTTCTATACAAACTCTTAGTATTTTTTTTTTTATTATTATGTCTTTATTATTACATTCGTTTATCATAAATTATAAATATTTATTAGAATAATGAAAAATGTAACATACAAAAATATGAATAATATTTGATGTTAGAAGTTACAAGTAAGATGAAGTGACATGTGTTATCAATAATTCAAATGCATAATTTTATTAGACGTTAAGTGTATTAACAATTATGCGTTAATTTTATTTATAAAGTATATAAATTAAAATACGGGGTAAAAATACAAAAAATGAACAAAATAATAATAATAATAATAATAATAATAATAATAATAATAATAATAATAATAATAACTGGTAACTGCATAGAAATTATAAATAAATTTAAAAGAAAAAGAACGGTGACAGAAACAATTGTTACGTACGCTAATAAAATTGCATCATGAAACTAATATTTTATTTTTCAATTACTTTTTTGCAAGTATAATAAAAATGAAACTCCTAATCATCATAATTATTTTTTTGTTGTTGAAATAGGATAATTATATTAATTGTGCTTCAAAACAAAGAAAAAGTAGAATAGTAAAGGATCAAATGATTAGCATTGACAATACATTTACCTACATTATTTATACAAACCAAAATTTAATTAATTCTAGCAAAGTAGCTAAGTTACTAATACAAGTAAAAGTAAAAAAGAAATCTAGTAAAAATAATCTCTAATAATGCTTCATTGTTTCCTCTTCTATCTTCTTCATTTGCAATTAGATTCGCCACCATATTTTGCTCCATATATAAAAACTCTTCATAATATGAAATCAATTGAATAAAATATAAATAAATAAAATATCATATACTAATTTAATATAATTTATATGAAATATATTTGTTTATTATTTTTCAGTAATACTAAAAATACTACATAATAATCATTTCTTGAAATCTAACAAATAAAACTATATTATATTCGGAAAACTTACTGTTAGAAAAAATAATTCTTATAATAGATTGTAAAGAAATACAAAGTCATTTTTATTAAATCATATTTGCCTGATGAATGATAATACAAACATAAAAAAAATATCAAAAAAGCATGTCTAAGTACGTAGAAATAAAAAGAAAGACTTGAGAATGAAATATCTCCTACCTTCGTGTGCTTCTTTTTTGTAACATGTTACTTAATTCATGAACAAATATGATAAAGAAGAGAAATAATAATTTTGTATGCGAATCCTCATAAAGTAAATAGGAATTTATATAGACAAAATTGAGGAAATGATAAAATAAGGACTTTAGAATGAAATACTTATCAACTTCATTTATATATTTTTTGTTACATGTTAGTTTCATTCACAAACCAAATATATAGAAAAAATAGAGGAAATAAAAAAATAAAGACTTGAGAATGAAATATTTGTTACCTTCATATACTTCTTTTTTGATACAACCAAACCAATATAATGAAGAAGAGAAAGGATAATTTTGAAAGTGAATCTTCATGAAATAATATGAATTTACAGGCAAAATAGAGAAATACCATAAGACATCATAAACTTATAAATTTATGTTTGGATGTTATAGGCATAAAAATTATTAAATTTATGAATATTACTAAAAGTAAAAAAAGAAGAGGGGTAAGTCATGGGAAATATAATTCTCCTTGTGAATAAATTAACAGAATAAATAGAAAAATGCTTAAAATACAAAAAAAAATATTACTATCATTTCATGATAGAAGTGAGAAAGACAAATAAAAAAGAATGTTTTATTGTAAATATTCTTTCATTAATAAAATATTTATTTGTAATAAATTAAGAAATTTACTTTTACAATACAATAATCAATTTGATTTTTTTTCAAAAAAACCCAAAAAGGAGAAAAAAGATAAATTATATTTCTTCTTTATTATAAGTGAGACAAACAAATTAAAAAAAGTATGTAAAGAGTTTTTGTTGTAAATGTTCCTTCATTTATAAATTATTTATTTGTAACAAATTTAGTAATTTATATTTACAATATAATAATTAATTATTTCAAAAAAATGGGCAAAAAAGATAAATGCAAATGTAGGTCATAGAGAGGTTTATATAT
>NC_028645.1:24608934-24772505 GCF_001406875.1 Solanum pennellii
TATATATATATATATATATATATGTATGTATGTATGTATGTATGTATATAAACAAACAATCTTAATCATTTAGTGTTCAGATCTACAAATAAGATCTTAATCATTCAGTGCATTCAGATTCAAACGTCTTAACTTAATGAATACAATACAAATGAGGTCAAAGTGTTAAAATTATTATGAATGCTTATTGATTTCATAAAAAGTGTAAAATAGGATTTGAATTTGTGACTACATGATTAATGATTGTTTAGGGTCAAATTTGTTAAAATATTATTTCGTACAGTGATAATATTATATAAAATAACATTTTATGTCGATTTTAAATCGCCGTAATACAAATTATATAAATCATTATCATTAGCAAAAAACCTATTATTATTAATTATAAGTCTTCTTTATATGTGAAATAAATCACCAGGATCGTTATGTTCATTTGTAGTGCAAAAGCCCCCACAAAAATATCGCCTCAACAAGAATAATTTTGGGGAGGTTGAAACACATGCTACGAATTGAATTTATAGTGGGGGTCTTTTACAACCTCCACACTTAAATCTCCATAAAATGAATTATTTTGCAGAGGTTGGCACAAACACCACAAATTGAATTTATAGATGAAGTCTTTTACAACCTCCACACTAAAACTACCACAAAATGAATTATTTTATCGAGGTTAGCACAAACGCCACAAATTGAATGTGTAGTAGGGATTTGTTATGGCCCCCATAAATTAATCACCACAATTTAATAGTTTTTTTTAGAGAGATTCAATGTTGATTATAAAAAATTAGATTAAATTTAGTGACGCGATATTAATTTCATCCGATATAGAGTACGGTCTATAACAAACACATGAACTTGGTACTTCACTAAAATTTAGTCATGAATACCATATAAAATTTCTATATAAACACTATATCCTAATGAGTAATTTTTTATTAATATAATTTCAATACAAAAAATAAAGATTCAAAAGCATCATCTAAATGACCTCAAATTGTCAAATCAAAAATTCACTATTAGATTTTTTTTATTTTGATCGTTTTTCTGAATTTCAGATCAATAAGAGATAAAAAATAAAATTTATCTCCAAAGTAATGATCAAATATAGATTCAAATGATTCAAGGAAAAATGATCAAATTTATATCCTTCTCATACATTAATGTATTTTAATTATCACGTGCAACTAAGTAGCAAATTTAACATAAATAAAATTAATATAAATGATAATTATCATACTAAATCACATTATTAATCGAAAGAACAACATAAAAACCATCTTAGCAACCTCAAAAACCAAGACTACATTGCATTGAGTATTTCTATCTAGGTTGTTTAACAAGACCATGATCCGCTGATCAAGTACACGAGCCCGACTAATGTCACTGATAAAGTCGCATATGGGATTTCAAATTAATTTTTGGGGAAATTATAAATAGTTCAAAGAAGAGAGAAAATGTATCTTTGATCTCCTTAAAACTAAATTTTGAATATTTGAGATGAAATTTTACCTTTTCATGTCTTCTTAGTTTTGGGATTTTGAACAATTTTGTGTTTGACAACTAAGATTTCAATTCAATGTTTGTATTGAAGATTATTCTTAATTGCTAATACTTTTTTGGAGTAAAGTATAATCAGTATAATTCCTTTCACTTTTATGATGCTTGGCTAAATTAAAATTCTAGAGGCGTGAACATGGAGTTTGGTGTTAACTAATTTAATGGGTTTAGTGTCTTGATTATTTTTTTTGCCGGTTATTCATGTATTTGATCTATTTAACATGTATTACATTGATGGGATAAGGTTGCAACTTAATAGCTTAGATCATTAATTGATGCTCGAAAGTGAACTGGAGTGATAAAATGGCTTAATACTTGCAAATTGAATTTGATTGTTGTAGTTTGCTCGAAAGAGAAATAGTAGCCTCATTTATAATTTTCCAAATCTAATTGAGAGAGAGATTTTGTAAGGTATTGAGTTGATTAGTATCTTAAAGTTCATAAGAAAAAAAAAGAGGAGATTTTGTCTTATGATTAATATCATCGAAAGAAGATTTGCGTTGTTGATGATAATCCACTCACTCTATACATGATTGTCTAGTATCTTTGAGCAAGCACTTGCAACCCCCATTTGATATTTGCACCAACTCACACACCCATAGGTCATCTTCTACTCGTTTAAACCTTATTTTATTTAAAATGTGATAATTGAATTCCAACACTTATTTGAAATTTGGTGGAATCATCAACCTCTTTGTCTTAATTACTAAAATGGACTAGTTTGCATCTAAATTTCCTCATTGGATTCTCAAATTTGATCACTTCATGTAGGATTTGACCACTACTAAATTTTTGGATATTTATATTGCTAATTATTGCTTACTCATTTATTTCTTTTGTGAGTACTTTGAGCGTTATCAGCTACTCTATCCAAATCTTTCCTTCCAAATAACATGATCCTAGTCAACCCCATTGAGCCAATACGATATTCTTTTAGCCATATTTCATCCCTTTAACATTTGTTACTTTAGATCTTAACACCCTCATATCTACCTAGTTTCCAATGAATTGTGATACGTTCTAAAAACGTATGTTTGGGAGAGAAAAGGAGGAAAATAGAACGAAGTTAAAATTTAGGCAAAAGCCTATGTTTGGGGATGTGAGCAAAATTGAAAAAATGAGGTAATAGCTAAAAAGAAAAGAGCATCATGAGCTTGAAATTTAAAAATGCTGGAAATATCATGAATGAAGAAAGCTCATTATGTACATACCTCAAGGTGAAGATAAAAGTTGAAGTTGAAACAAATTATTTTTGAAACAAAGGAGGATTAAAAAAAAAATATATGATAGGGAAGCTTGATTGAAATAAAATAGGGAGCCATTTTAGTCACTTGACGAAATAACATCATGCCCTTTTTGCCAAATCCTAAGATAAACCTTCAAGTCCTTGGGGATTTTGAGCTTGCAAATCTACATTAGTTGCGATCTACATAAGGGAACACCTATGGGTCAATGTGTGTGTGCTTGAACACCTATGGGTCAATGGGATTTTTAGTGTTCTATTGCATCATATTTAGTGATTTTTATTTTTGGGTTTCTAATGTTTAGAATTTAAGCATGTGATTATAAAACTCCAATCTTGGGTTTCACTAATTTCTAATGTTATGCTTAGAAAGTATTTTGATAGAGTTCATGCAATAGTTCACATTTTGGGATTTGATGAGTTCGCATTCTACCAACTTATTGGACACAAATTCTTGAATTATTTTCGTGTTTTGATGCTAATTGAAGGGCTTTTATGTCTTAGTTCTCCTGAATGTAAAATTATTAGGAAAAATTAATTTGACAGATTTTAAGCCAAAAATCACTAAAACACAACATTGATAGAACAGGTGTCCCGCAAAAGCCAACAAGCATCTCGCTGACTAAGCGTCAACTTGGATGTTGCAATGGTGCCTTAGTATATTGGCGTGCAATTGGTGTGGTACAATGACTGATTATCGTCTGTCAATCCTAGTGTAGATGCACTTATTAGAACTTACGGTTGACGTAAAGAGGATTGTGGCTCTCCACTTACACTTATTGGAATCTTGTCACTCCAGCGCAAGTCCTATGGATTGAGGTGTAGGGGCTAAACAAAAATTTTGGAAGATAGTCCTTCCTTTGGAATGTTCCCAAGATAGAATAGGGATTTGTGCAATAATGTAGCTTTGTCTTTCTCCCAATAAGGGTCAGTTTTGATCTATTTTGTGATATGAATTTTTTGATAAGAAAGAAACAGATGAGAAAACAATAGTAAAAACTATCTATATTTTAAAGGAAGAAACTGTTAGCATTTTGTTAATTCTTATATGGTCCGTATTACATGGGTACATTATCCCACTTCATGGATACATTTTCCCACTAACGGGAAGGTAGTTAACTACTCGTTATCCCACTAATTGGAAGGTGGATAATTACCCATTATCCCACTAATGGGATAATGGTTTACTATCCATTATCCCACTACATGGATCCACTATCCTACTACTCTAGTGGTTGCTAACTTCCCATAACCTCTTAGCCGTTCTTGATAGAACTACAATTATAAATATTTCATTTGGTTGAAAGATACCTATGCACATTACTTCGAAAAACTCCATACCATCTAAGAGTGAGGTATTAAGTGCTTAGAAGATTTTTGAAGAAAAGAAGAATTGTACAATCCGACTATATCACTAACAATGGTTGGAGGTATGTCGATCACACTATATTTCTACTGCGTCATTGCTCTGCAATGTCTAACATTTGGCATCAAAGCCATTGAATTTCCTATGCTTTGTTAGTTGTTGGAATTCTCTAAAATCGCTCAAAATGGTTCATAAAAATTCAGATCTTGTTTAGAAATTTTTAAAAACATTTTCTAGTAATAAAAGGCTAAGAGATTATTGTTTTGCTGCATACTGTTCAACAATAAATCTTGTACATGATTTTGAGTTAATATTTAGTAATTCATATACTTTTATTTGGTTGAGATTTAGCCACAACAATCTTAATGAAATGATATTAGATATTATATTATGAATCACTTACAGAAATAAATATCTAAGTGATCTAGAATTTATTTGATTAAAGTTTATCCACAACATCTTTAATCGAATAAAATTTAAAGTTAAGGATCACATAAAGAAATTTTTAGGCACTAGAACTGTAATTAATTATGCATGATATGATAACTTAATTTCTTTATTGTAAAGTTGAGTAATTTATTAAGATGAAATATTAAATAATTTTCGTAATGACCCACAGGAATTATGAATGAGAGTTTAATAATTTTGTCATAAAGATAGAATATCATGCTATTAAAAATTGATAATTTTATCATAAATATCAATCTAATTAAATTAAAAATTAAATCCACAGACAATTTTTATGTCAGTAGATTCAATTTTATATTAATTGCCTCAAATTTATGTTAAGTATGTCTGCATATTTTTTGCAGTTATGCAAAATGCAAATTTTTCTGATATTTGTGATATTCTCAAACTAAATGGTGAGAACTTTAAGATTTGGAAGGAGAGAATTGTACTTCACTTAGGGTGTATGGATATTGATTATGCTATCATCAAAGACGAGCCACCTATTAAATGAAATTAACACTCAAAATTAGATTTTTCTTTATTTACAATGGGAATGCTCAAACCGTTTGAGTGTTATGTTCACTAAGACCAAAATCTCTGCTGGTATTCGTGGTTCGGTCGAACAACATAACAATGTCAAGGAATTACTGAAGGCTATTGATGAACAGTTTGAGACACAAGAGTAATGAAGAAAATGAAACTTTTATCATCATGTTGTTTTTTGCTCATAGATGTATCGCGACTAACACCAATGAACAAGATTCTATTAGATGTGGCTCATAAGACATCAACCCTACGTACATTTTTATAACCTTATGCTCTGATACAAAGTTCGTTACGACCCGAAAGCATCCCCTGGTTGTGAGTACATTATTAAAATTCGAGACATAGCGGCTCAACTAAAGATTCTTGAGGTTGAAATGTCTGAAACTTTTCTTGTGCTTCATATCTTGAATACTCTACCTACAAAGTATGGTCCCTTTAAGATCTTTTATGACACACATAAAAAGAAATGGTCTATTAATGAACTCATGGACATGTGTGTTCAAGAGGAAGGTCGACTAGTCATAGAAACAAGAGAAAGTGCATTCATGACTTCTCAAGGAAAGAAGACCAATCAAGCTAATAATAGGCCTAAAAGAAAGGCACCACTTGAAACTAACATCAAAAAAGAAGTCAAGTGTCGCTTCTATACAAAAAAGGGGCACATAAGGCAGGATTATGTCAAGTTTCAACAATGACTTGTTAAGAAAGGCAGTTCTATATCTCTTGTTTGTTATGAAGATAATATGATTGATGTTAATCATAACAAGTGATGTATTGATTATACTTCTACAATCCATATTATGAATTCGTTGCAGCATTTAAGAAACTTGCGGAAACTAGTGGTAGCTGACCAAGACATCTATTATGGAAACAATATACAATCGCATGTGGAAGCTATTGGGACATGCAATTTAGTTCTTAGAAGTGGTTTTGTTTTAGAGTTAGAAAGACTTTTTATGTTCCTAATTTTCTAGGAATTTAATTTCAGCATCAACACTTGTATCTTTGGGATATTCCTTCTTTCTAGAAGGTGATTCCAAACAATTTTATAAATCTAAAATTGTTGGATATGATACATTGTATTATGGTATTTTCTCTATTAATTTACAAAATGATTCCACTCGTACTGTTATGCAAGTACAATATGGCACTAAACGATGTGTTATAAATGAAGATTCCTCTATCTTATGGCATCGGAGATTGGGAGAGATCTCAATCGGTAGAATTAAGAGATTAGTAAATGGTGGAGTACTTATTACTTCAAACTTAGCTGATTTTGATACTCGTAGAGACTGCATTTAAGGCAAGCAGACCAACAAGTCAAAGAAAGGTGCCAAGAGGAGTTCAACCGTAGTAGAAATCATACATTCAGATAGATGTTGTCCAGACATGGACACGTATGGTCAGAAATACTTTATCACTTTTACAGATGATTACACACATTATATGTATCTCTACATGTTTCATAATAAGAGTGAAACATTAGAAGCCTTTAAAGTTTTCAAGAGTGAAGTAGAGAAATAATGTGAAAAACAAAGTAAGATTGTGAGAATTGATAGAGTTGGTGAGTATTATGGTAGATATACAGAAAATGGAAAAACACAAGGTCCGTTTGGGAAGTTTCTTCAACAAAATGGAATTGTCTCCCAATATACTATGACTGGTTCTCCGGATCAGAATGGTGTAGTAGAAAGAAGAAACGAACATTATTGGACATGGTGCGTAGTATGTTAAGTAGCTCTAAGCTACCTAAGACCTTGTGGATTGAATCTCTAAAGAAAGCAGCATATATATTAAATCAAGTTCCAACCAAGGCTCTTCCAAAGAAACATTTTGAGTTATTCAAAGGTTCAAAACCTAGTTTGGCACATATATGTGTATGGGATGCCCGTCTGAAGTTAGAATTCACAACCCACAAGAAAAGAAACTGGATCCTCGAACCATTGGTGGATATTTCATTGGATATGCCTAAATATCTAAAGGATACAAATTCTACTGTCCATCTAACAGTATTAGGATTGTGTAATAAAGAAATGCAAAATTTCTTGAAAATGACTTAATTAGTGGGAGTGATCAATTTCAGAATAAAATTTCTATAAGAGATCGACCTTCCACTTCAAGTGAAAAACTGATTGTTATACATAATACCCTTCAAGTTCAACTGGTTGTTGAGCAACCAATCAATGAGATTCCACAAACGGATGAAAACGTGAATATACATCTAGTTGTTCAAGTAATTCCTTAAATTATTGAACATCCAGTTGAACAACACGATCCACAGGAAAATGTTGGTGCAACGTTGAGAAGATCTACTAGGGAAAGAAAATATGCAATTCCTTAGTGTCTTTATTGTATATTTACAAGAATTTGACATTGGAGTTGAATATGATACTGATCTTTTTCACAAGTCATTAATTCTAAAGAGTCTGAGTTATGGTACAATGCCATGAAAGAAGAAACGAATTCTATGAAACGTAACGATGTATCAGTTCTTGTCGATTTGCCTAATGGTGTTAAAACCATTAGATGAAAATAGGTCTTTAAGACTAAGAAGGAATCATCAGGAAACATAGAAAGATATAAAGAAAGACTCATTGCTAAAGGATTCACTCAACAGGAAGGAATTGATTACCCAGAGACAATTTTTGTTGTGTCTAAAAAGGATTCCTTACACATAATATTTGTATTAGTAGCACAGTTTGACTTAGAGTTGCAACATAGGGATGTAAAAACTCATTTCTCCATGTTTACCTAAAAGGAGAGGTTTATATGAAACAACCTGAAGGATTCTCCTCTAGTAATGGTAAGCACTTGGTATGCAAGTTAAAGAAATCCATATATGGACTAAAACAATCTTCCCGTCAATGTTATTTGAAATTTAATAATGTTATCTCTTCATTCGACTTTGTTGAGAACATTATGGATCAATGTATATACCAAAAGGTCAGTGAGAGTAAAATATGTTTATTAGTTCTATATGTGGATGACATCTTACTTGAATCCAATGATAAGGGAATGATACATAAAGTGAAATAAAATCTCTCTTAAAGTTTTGATAAGAAAGACATGGGTGATGCATCTTATGTTATTGGTATTAAGATTCATTGAGATAGACATCAAGGTACCTTAGTTTTATCTCAAGAATAGTATATCAATAAAATTTTAGAGAGGTTCCGAATGAAAGATTGTTCACCAAGTGTAGCTCCAATCGTGAAGGGTGACAAGTTTAATTTGAATCAGTGCCCGAAGAACGATCTTGAGAGGGAACAAATGAAGGACATTCCTTATGCTTCTGTTGTCGGAAGCATGATGTATGCTCAGGTTTGTACAAGACCTGACATATCATTTGTTGTTGGAATTTTAGAAAGATATCAGTGTAGTTCAGGTCTTGACCACTGGAGAGTTGCAAAGAAAGTCTTAAGATATCTTCAAGGAATAGAAGACTATATGCTTATGTACAAACGATCAGATGACTTGAAAGTCATTGGCTACTCTCATTCAGACTTTGCTGGCTGTGTTGATTCACGAAATTCAACTTCAGGATACATATCTATGGTAACCAGTAGATCTATGTCTTGGAGAAGTGCCAAAGAAACTCTAGTTACTACTTCCACTATGGAGGTTGAGTTTGTTTCTTGTTTCGAGGCTACCTCACATGGTGTTTGGTTAAAAAGTTTTATTTCTGGACTTAGAATTGTTGAATCTATATATAATCCATTAAGGTTATATTATGATGATTCAGTTGTTGTTTTTATGGCTAAGAATAATAAAGTGGTAGTCGAAGCAAACATATCGACATCAAATATCTAGTCGTAAGAGAACATGTTAAAGACAAGAAAGTGGTCATTGAACACATTAGCACTAAAGTAATGTTAGCTAATCCTTTAACTTAAAGGTATGCTACCACAAAAAATTAAGGATCATGTAGCCACAATGGGACTTAGTCCCACTATGTAAAATTTCGTTGTAACAATGAATGTTTACAAAACTCTATTTTATATGATATTTCTCATTAGCTATGTGTACATTCAGTTTTACTTTCGGAAATGTCACTAAAGTATAGACCTTGAATAAATATTGAGTTTATTCAATAATTATATGGGCTAAAGTTTAGAGATATAATGCATTGTGATGCATGCAAGATACTACTCGCTGCAAGAGAAAACATCACCATGATTCGCGTATTATATTTCATTAATGGGATTAGATTATATGGACAAGGTCAAAGAATGTTAGTATTTTTATTAAATGCTTATATGGTCCGCATTATATGAGTCCATTATCCCACTTTATGGACCCATTATTCCACTAATGGGAAGGTACTTTACTACCCATTATCCCACTAATCGCAATGTACTTAATACTCATCATCCCACTAATGGGAAGATAGTTAACTACACATTATCCCACTAATGGGAAGGTGGTTAGTTACCCATTACTGCCTAATGGGATAATGGTTAACTACCCATTATCCCACTGCATTGATCCACTATCCTACTACTCTAGTGGTTGGTAACTTCCCATAACCTCTTAACCATTTTTGATGGAAACACGATTATAAATATGTCATTTGGTTTAAATGTCCCTAAGAACATTACTTTTAAAAACTCCATATCATCTAAGAGTAAGGTATTGAGTTCTTATAAGATCTTTGAAGAAAAGAAGAATTGTAGACTCAGACTATATCGCTAACAATGGCTTGAAGTATGTCGATCACACTATATATCCGCTGCATCATTGCTCTGTAATATTGTACAAAAACCCCATATATGTGTCAATCCAAGCTTGGAGTATATGTTTTGCTTATCAATTTATCTTAGAATGGAGCTTAAACTTATACATTGTATGTATTTCATCTTGTATGTGTAGCTAAATCCTTATGTAGATGTATTTGTGCTAGAGAGGGGGGGGGGTGTAAAACACTAAGGGGTCTTTTGGTAGGATGCTTTAAAACAAATAATCCATGTATTATATATGATATAGTTTAATAGTCCCCCCGTTTCAAAAAGGATGGCCTAGTTTTACCTGGAACGAAGCTTAAGAAAAAGAAAGTAGACTTTTTAATACTGCGGTTCTAAATTTAAAAATATGTCAAATGAATCAAAATTCCCTTTAATCTTGTGGTCTTAATCATGCCACGTGGAAAGTTAGAGTTGAAGTGTTGCAAAAAAAGAAAGGGGTCATTCTTTTTTAAACGAACTAAAAAGGAAATAAGGTCATTTTTTTTAAATGGACGGAGTACTATATTTGGTAGGAATTTGAGCATATGTATAACTAATACATGGATTAGTTATACATCCGACATGGTGTTATAGGAAGTAATACTAATACCTTCTATTTGGAGGTATTAGTAATACATACGGTATAATACCATGGGATAAGTCACATAAGCACAAAATATCCTCAAATCTTTTTAATACCATGGGATACGTCACATTTTTTGTTACCATGGGATAAAAACAAACCCTGCATTACTAATCTCTGCACTACTAATCCATGCATTACTAATCCTTGCAGTACTATTTACTAAACCACGCGTTATTAATTTTTGCACCAAACAACCCCTAAATGGATATTGATTGATCTACTCTATTGTTGATTTTATTGCCGATATTTGTTGTTGTCTCGATGTTTGAATCTAAAATCAGTGGATGTAAACATTGATTGAGCTTTCTAAAGCCATTTTGACTTGATAAAGCTTAATGGAGTTAGGTAAGGCTCAAAATTGAGGAGTTAATGACATTCACTCTATAGATTTGAGCCACGGAGAGGATAATCTAAGTGGTTTCACATTTATTTATATGATCTAGGGATAGTCTCTCAAGAAATGTTTGTTGTTTTATTGGAAAGGGACTTGGAGTTTTGGAGAATCCAAGGGACATATGTTTGATAGTTCAGGAGAATATCGAGTGTAGCCTAGATAAAATATTATACGTGTATAAATCAATTTTTTGCAGTTAATCTTTGCTAATCAAGTCTAAACCCCTATCGCAATGCATACATCCTAGTCTTTTCAAACTTGGTTAAATCTTATTTGTGTTAATCCCCTGTTTTTTTACTTAATTTCTTCGAGATAAAATTTGTTAGATAAAACCCCACATTATATATATATATATATATATGTGTGTGTGTGTGTGTGTGTGTGTGTGTGTGTGTGTGTGTGTGTGTGTGAACTAAGTATGCTATCTTGTTTTAGTGGTGAATATTATAGAACAAGAATACCCTATGGTTCGACCCCCGACCTCATAAGTTGGATATTTATTTTTCATAGGAATGCCTATGCTCTAAATTATGGGAGATTATTAATTGTTTATTAGTACATTAGCCTATTTGTGATCCAGAGGCAGATTAGCGAGGTGGCTTATGAGTCTTCTTAAATCCGTCTCTTTTATGTGCTCACCCTATGTTTAATGTCTCTATGTTAAAGCAGTATGTCCTAGTTGAGTTCCACGTGCTTTAGTTGATTTGGTAGAACATGACGAGTTTTTGTCTATCGACGAAGAGCCTATGGATTTTCTAAATAAAACATTAGGAAGTTGAGATTTAACGAGATTCTGTTAGTGAAGGTTCAGTGGAGGCATTGTCTAGACAAGGAAGCTACTTGAAAGGTGAAACTTGACATGCAGACCCAATATCCTTGCGTTTTTGAGCTTTGAGGTACTTTTTTTTCTTTAAATTTTAAGGATAAAAGTTGTTTCAATAGTGAATGTTGTGATGACCCTTGTGGTCATTTGGTTTCCACCCTGGCATTTGGTTTATGCCAATCCATCCGATGCGACTTATTTAGGGGCCTCCAGATCGATTTAGAGGTAGCCTCTTTAGAAACCTCCGAACCGCTTTAGCTGTTGTAGGCGATTTGGAGCCTGGCCGCTTAATCTTCATTCAAACCGTTTAAGCGGTTAGCGGCCCAAATTTCTTTAACTGTAGAGGCGACCTTAGATCTTGTCGATTTAGTAGTGACCTCTTAAGCAATAATTTGACTACTTTTGCGGCAATTACTAGGTATACATCTGTTTCTTTCTATCACTATCTGAAATATCAGCTCATTATGGAATCCACTAACACCCTCTAAAAGGTCAGCCAAACCCATGCAGATGAGAAACATATCTGAAGCAAAGATGAAATCACAAATAAAAGAATAGGCGAGAGAAACAATCTACATATACAAAAAATCACCGAGAACTTGTATTAGTGGGTATTCAAGATACTACTTTCTGCACAATAAAAGATACACACACATATACAGAAAAACATCTCTAAACAAAAAACGAAGACTAGTCCTAGTCAAAGCAGATGGAGTTATGCAACTCCGAACGTCATGAGGACATTGTAGTCTCCAAAAAAAGTTACACTGCACAAGGAACACGTCAATTGAGAAAACTCATATTATGATTTGAGGATGCAAAATCTTAGTATGAGGACCAAAATAATACAATAAAAGTGAACACTCGTTTTCGGTTCTTTTACTGCGAATAATCTCTTTTAACCAATTGTCTTTTATTTTTAGGGAGTAAATTTTATTTAATTTTTTAGTTAATTTTTTTAGAGAGAAAAGAAAATACTTTTTTGAATTGAGTGATACTTGTTATTTCGGCCTAATTAAGGGTAATATTTTCTTGTGAATGCTTGAATACTAATGAAACTGCAAACTCAAGAGAAACATTAAAACTCGAAACGACACTTGTGCGCAAGCAGACAACAAACTCAAGCAATCACATGGCCTCTTCAGTGCACTCCATTTCCTTACTAATCTATTCATTTACAGTCAAAAGATAAGTCATATGGATAGAAACATGACATAGATAGACCAATCGATATGAAAAGATACACCTTTCACAATCTCCAAGGTGTCGATTCTTTAATAATGTAACTAGTGGCTTCACTTAAAAAGAAATCTTTATTTCAGACAATAGATATAACTTTCAAGTTTTTAGGATTTATTCAACACTCACGCTCATATGTGACTTCAATTACAATTAGCGCTCAAAACCATAGGCTTTTCGTTAGTTTCATTGCTTAAACACTCCAAACTAGTTTCTAGGATTTATTGTAGGACTTTCTTAGCTTGTAACTTAGGCTCAGGGTCATGTATGGTACATTTGTGTACTTTTTAGTCACTTCCTTCCTTCTTGATAGTACATTAGATTTTTACCTCGTTTTTCAACCTATTCTTGAAATCCTTTCATTTTACTTTCTTTCCCGAGACTCTCTTCAACATAGATGTGACTTTTGACTTTATAGCTCTTATTGTTCATTTTCTTCTTTTTCTTTCACTTTATTTTTCTTTATTTTTTCAGCACTTTTGGTTTTCATCTCTTTGCTTTATTGGTATAAAGTCACATTTTTTCTTTTATGTTTCTCTCTTCAACGCAAAACTCTTTTCATACCCTTTTTCTTTTGGTTTCCTTTTTCACATCCACCCTCAACTCATGTGTTTAGTATGATTTAAGCTGCACAATGTTCGATGTCGGACCATGGCCAAGATCAAGGTAACTTTTGAATAATCAACCGTTAATTTAGGCTTTTGGCGTAAGTCAAGGTGCACATGTCCAAGGAGGGACCATGGACAAAATAATTATTTTATGGAAGGTGAGTTAGGTGAATTGAAAGAAGTGGTTTATATTAGGCTTAAACATTTGGATCAAAGAGAACATTGGTTTCATTTGGTTTAATCATTTTAGGCTTGAGTAGACTTATTTGAACAAGCGATCATTTCCCAACTTGTAGCCTAAATTATCTTAGTACGACCAACGCAACAAGTTCTAGATTTGCACACACTGTATGAATATTCAAACTTTCCTCACACACACTTGACACATTGTTTCATTATCAGATTATTTGATTTCCCACTTCAAGTTTTATCTTAAGTCATGAGGTCAAAGAAGTTCCTTATCATGTCACATTGAGATCCAACATATTCAACTTGGCAAGCCTAACAATCTAGCGCATTTCATACTTTTTGGATGGGGATAAAATTTTATGCTTATTATGCCATCATACTTTCGTTGTCCTACTTCTAAATATTTTGATATATTTTTTATGGATTAATTTGGGCTACATATTTACCTAGCTATTAGATGGACAAAATTTGATATGTTAAAGCTGGTTGATGTTGTAAATGGAAGGATATACATCGATCAAAACTTAACTAGGATGAAAATATCAAATTCTTTTGAGCTAATATTACCACTTAAACAATAAATATTTATTTTTGCATGTCCAATAACAGAAACCACAAGAGAAAGGAACGGAAGCAATATCCTTATATAGAAGGAGTACAAGTTCCAAAATGTAATTGAAATATAAAGAATTGTCTCGGAATGCACAAGACAAGTAAAACTATAGAGTAGGATAAATGTATGATCGGGAAGGCCATAAGGTCATCCTCACCTCCGAATCCCACAAAAGGTAGCTCAAAATTAGCGATGATAGCGGGTGCGCCGTGTTACAACGAGGGGATGCTTTCGGGTCGTAACGAACTTTGTATCAGAGCATAAGGTTATAAAAATGTACGTAGGGTTGATGTCTTATGAGCCACACCTAATAGAATCTTGTTCATTGGTGTTAGTCGCGATACATCTATGAGCAAAAAACAACATGATGATAAAAGTTTCATTTTCTTCATTACTCTTGTGTCGTGCGAAAGAGCTTAACTCCATATTGTACCTCTTCCATTTCGCTTGTCCAGTGGTTTTCTAGATGTGATTACATGGAAGGGGTTTTGTTGCAAGGCCTAAGGTAGAAAAATATGAGTTTTGATGCTTATTATGGTGTTGTGACGAGATAAGTATATGTGAAGGTGGACTTAGAAGATTTTGTTGTGAGTCCAATTATGGATATGTGTGACCTTTGACATTTTGAGGTATTATAATGGGAAGTTATTTGTGATGTATCTTTAGCATGATAAGAGTTATTATGGTTGAATGAAATCCTTTTTGGGATAATGATTTACTTTATGGTTATGTGCAATGATAGTAGAAAGTTATGATGTAGACTTAAGGAGTTTTAGAAGAATTTGGTAAATAGTGCAAGTTGAAAGTGGCCCTTTTGTATGAGTAATGCTTCATAGTCATCCTTGTGGTGGTTTTAAACTCTTGTGTAGGGTTACTCCAAGAGGGGAAGAGAGTATGTTTACCTTGCAAGGTAATGTTGAAGTATGCTAGTTAATGGGAGAACCCTATGACTAATTGATTAGTTTTCATATGAAGATGCCCTAAGAATGGAAAAAAAAAGAAGAAAGGGCTTTATTCCATGATTATGGATTTTTGTGTTTTGCTCTAAGGTTGACTTAGAAGGTTGCATTTAACCCTTAGTTCATGGGAAGCAGAAGATAATTGATGTTCACCAACTCTAAACAGATTAGTTGTCTTTTAAGATTGGTCTTCAGTATGGACATTTAAAGACAGTGCTTAGATAATACCTAGTCATGGTTTGTTGGAAATATTCCACCAAAAAGATGATAAAGGTTCAAAATGGTCTGAGTATTAACTTGAAAAAAGAGATATGGTGAATTTTTGGGTTTATTCATGGCCATATGTGGTTGAGATACATAACCCAAATTGAATTCTTATTAATTTTCTTTCGGTAATGGACATTGATAAATAGTGATGCTTAAGTTGTACCTAAAGGATGTTGAGTGAGCGAACTCCTCGTGGAAGGTAGAGGTAAAACCCTCAATGGTGTACAAACATAATATGGGAAGAATATGGGGGTTTAGTCTTGACTTTCTTCCACCTTGGAATTTAAGAGTATGATGTGATAAAGAGTTGATTAAGATAACCTAAAGTTGGGGATAATGTGCCTACATTGTAAGGTTTTGAGTGCCCTTAATGTTCGTACACTGAGCTTCCTTGAACTTCTCCATGTTGAGAACCACTTTGGGGGATGGATATAAAGTTGAGCGACTTAGATACTCATTTTAGATTAGTTGAAATTCTCACCTAATGGAGTGTAGTGAAGATTTAGAGATAAATAGTTCATCATTTAGAGTGGAATGAGGTAATGCTTAAAAGAGTTTGCATAAACTTTATCCCAAGAGGGGATCTTGTGCTTGATTAGTAAGGCTGGTAAGTTAAAGTACTCTTGGAGGAAATAAGTTTCTCTTAGCTGGGTTTATCCCAAGTGGTGGATAATGAGTTACGTAGTAAGGTTGTTGATATCCCAATATTTTCCTTCTATTCTTACTCAAGTTTGAGACCAAAAGCTCCCAATAGTTTGTTCATGTTTTTGAGTCTTGCATATGTGTATAAGTTGCATGTTCTCCATATGTTATGCATGTCTAAGATGACCCTATGTTATGCATGTTTTGAAGGATTCTTATTACATGAAAATGGTGTTTTGGTAAATTACATGTTTCTCACGTTGTTGTGCATCTTAATATGATAAATGTACATTTGACTTCATGAGGTGGTTAAATGAACATTCTTGGTTATTGTTTTGATGTAAGGGTATTTGGACCCATATTGAGATGCTAAGATTTTTTAAATGAAAAATAAAAATTACCGTAAAGAATATGTGATTTTGTGTCCTTTGCAAGTGTTGACATAGGCTCACTTCTTAGGTTGTGTACCTAGCCAATATTAATTATGTGTGCCTATAGGTTTTAATAATTCCCCTAAATGATGTATGTTCATGAAAACTAGTGTTATGCAAGAAGTTGAAATTTTGTGAAATAACTTCCTAATATTGTGATGTGGTTGGTGTGATATGCCATTTTACTTCATGAAGAAGGAAGTATGAGCATGCTCTGGTTAAAAGTTGAGAATTTCACCTTAAATGAATTCACCATTATGAAATGTTTATGAGCTTTATCATGCCATGTGTGTATGATTGTGAGTAGGAGAATGAAGTCGCTCCTTAAACATAACTGAACATAGGAATTTCATGTATACACTTGATGATATTATGTAAATCATAAGATTTGTAGTTGATCTACACTACTCATGATTTATGTGCATTTCGGGCCTGAGTTACTTATTTGCCTCATGAGTTATAATGTTAATCTTTCCTATGTGTCATTTGTAAGTTATTGTATATGGACTATATGATGAGATAAAAAGGGGTAAAGATCATGTCATGATTAGGAGAAGGAGTTCCTCCTAGGAACACAAGAAATGTTTATGTGTTGAATGCATTATGAGTTGGTCAATCAAGTTCCAACTTTCTTGTGTTGCATTGAGTGAATATTGATATGAAGTTGGTGTTCCTTTTAAATTTGGTGCATTCACTATTAGTTTGTATTAATGTTGTGTGTTTTGAGCTGCTATGGGGGTGATTGAGTCCTTGAATGGGTTTTAAGTGTCATTCGAGGACAAATATTCCAAAAAGGGGGATATTGTTATAACCCTCAAAGTGAAATAGGATGAACTAGAGCCTTACATGAAATCTATGACTTAATAACTTGTTAATAAGGTGATAAAAAAATTTTAGTAGTTGGTTTAAATAGCTTTGAGTTCAAACGTCAACGGACGACCAAGATGTCCGAAAATTAGTATTTTATGTGCTAGTGTGTTCTAATGTGTTGTTCATGCTTTGGTGTGTCATTTGGAGTCAAAATGATTTGAAGTGACCCTAGCATCTATATGGTTGTGTTTAGGGTCAAAAAGTACAGGTATAACTCCCCAAGGGCCACCCTAGAGGTCCTTGAGGAGCAGCCAAATGTTGGCCAAAGAGCTGTCAAGACAGCCTTGATGCCCTAATCTACGCCACGTAGGAGAAGGGCGTGGCTACACACTTAGTCGTGAGAGCTTAGCCCCCAACTTGAGGAGCTTGAATCACCATTGATGGATGAAAAGGATGGGTCGTCAACCCATTAATCACCCGTCAATAGTAGTGTAACGACCCACAAGTGCACCCTAGAAGTTAGAGCATCCTTGAGTCGACACACGACAAATGAGACTTCGAGAAGTCTCACTAAAGCCACTCATACCAATCATTGCATAATAAAACATTGTAAAATGAGTAAGAATATAAAATGTTCTTCACACATGAAGAACTCTTTCCATAATCAAGAACTCTTTCCATAATCAATACACAAGTGGAAGACTTTCATTCAAAACATTAAACCCATAACAACATCTCATTGAACCATATAAACTTTGGAGTATAAAACACATGGGACTAAGCTCATACAAGACATAAAATAAAGACTAAGACATAAAGGAACATGTGGATATTGTCCTCGAAGCGATGAGACTCACCAATGCATCATCATCAACCCTTAGAAAACTATATATCCTCCATGGCATATCAAGACTTCCAATTCCCTTCACTTTAGTCAAAAAGGGAAAAGAAGGGGGTTACACATTAGATGCACTAACTATGGAAGCCTTGCAAAAACTATGAAAAAGGAACATTTAGTAAATTACATGCATTTCATGAATTTTGATAAAAACATCGGATTATAAGCATAAGAACAACATTTATGTCACGACCCAAAACGAGTCGCGAGTGGAACCCACACTTATCCTCCTATGTGAGCGAACCAACAAATCTAAACCCCCAACGCTTACCAGTATATAAATTTTAAATAACAAAAAATAATGCGGAAGACCAAAACTCATTAATATAACCAATTAAATAAACTTCTAAAATATANTCTGATGAGACCAACAAACCTAAAGCTCTGATACCAAGTTTGTCACGACCCAAAACGAGCCGCGAGTGACACCCACACTTATCCTACTATGTGAGCGAACCAACAAATCTAAAACCCCAACGCTTACCAGTATATAAATTTTAAATAACAAAATATAATGCGGAAGACCAAAACTCATTAATATAACCAATTAAATAAACTTTTAAAATATAATACTTATCATCACCAAAATCTGGAAGTCATCACATCAAGAACATTTATCCTCAAATTTCTAAGTCTAAGAGTAATTAATAACTAAAATAAGTAAAACGATGGTCCATGTCCAAACTTCAAAGACATCAAGACGCGAAGAAGAGAATCCAGCCCGAGCTAGGAATAATAGCTCACCCTGAAATCTGACGTGCTGAAGACTGGCTAGAGTTGCGGACGAGACGAAGTCACTGGTGCACTTGCTGCACTCCACAAAACAACAAGAAGAACATAAAAGTAGGGGTCAGTACAAGTACTGAGTAGGTATCATCGGCCAACTCAAAATAGAAAGCAATATATATATGGAATAATAATGCAAAACCGACCACAATACTCAAGCACATGTTCGAGGACTCAAGCCTCCACACCATACTCATTTGGGAATTAGATTCTTTGGAATCGAGTATATTAAGTTAATTCAAGATTTCTTCTCTTTATTCTTATCGTGTCGGAATGTGACACTCCGATCCCCTAATGCTACGTGTCGGAACGTGACACTCCGATCCACTAATCCTGTGTGTCGGAACGTGACACTCCGATCCATTATTCTTGTGTGTCAGAACGTGACACTCCGATCCATTATTCCTACGTGTCGGAACGTGACAGTCCGATCCATTATTCCTACGTGTCGGAACGTGCACTCCGATCCATCTATCTCATTATTCCAGTTCATCAAACTTTATTTATGTCAAGCATCATCTTAACAAAGAGGTTTAGGATTGAAAATTCAACAGTCTTATCATTCTAAACACCACAGTTATACGATCACAACATACAAACACACAATCAAGTATATGGAAGACTTTACAATATCACCCAATACATATCAATCGCTATTAAGAGTTTACTATCACATAGCATAAACCATAACCTACCTCCACCGAAGAATCGTGATCAAGCAAGCTATCTCCCCAATGCCTTTTGCTTTCCTCTTCGTTCTTCCTCTCTCTCGCTCGTTCTCCCTCTCTGTCTTTTTCTTTGTGTTCTCTAGGTTCTTTTCTTTTACCCTAATTATCATATAATTCATTATGATAAAAGTAACCCATTATTTATTTCAAGGTTATCTCCTTTAACCCTCCAAGTAAATAAATTATTAAACTCACCCCACTAATTGTATAAAGTTTGTCATGAATAGACCAAAACACCCCTTTTAAACTTTTAACAGAAATCCGACCCAATTAGGTTACGCAACCTGTGACGGTCCGTCGTCTCTATGACGGTCCGTCCTGCAGGTCCGTCACAAAGTTCAGAGAGTCAAATTCTGTAAGGGTTTGTGACGGTCCGTCATACCTACGACGGTCCGTCCTACAGTTCCGTCGCGAAGTTCAGAGAGTCGATCTCAGTACCCAGATTATCAGAGTTTAAGTGTTTTGGAACGAAGCCCCTCGACGGTCCGTCTTTCCTATGACGGTTCGTCCTACTTGTCGTTGAGGGTAATGAGAAAAGTGGCAGAAGAAAATTCACAAGTATGGGACGACGGAATCCATCACGGGCCGTCGTGACCATGACGGTCCGTCGCGTGGTCCGTCGACCCAGTAAGTTTTTATCAAAATAATCTTACTGCTCGAATCAACTAAACAGGTCGTTACAATTTAATACCTTATCATTTAAGCAATTTATTACATTTTAAGGAACACTTTACAGTAAGCTAATTCATTGTTACATTGAAGTCCTTTAACTTAAAAATGAACACTTTCTAGCATGCAATCTTCTCACAAAAATATATCCTAAGACTCACTTAAGTAAAACAAAGAGAGACCGCCCATACACCCTATCAAGGCACACCTAAATGATCCTTAAGACCACTCATAATGAGATACACACTCTTGCAATACACCAAGAACATGAACATGATATTCTCCTACCAAATGTTATTCAAAGATTTACTTGAGTGAGTTGTGAAGAGACCTCCCATACAATCCATTTCACACACACTTTAGATGTCCTTTAGACTACCTAGGATAAGATCATTCTCACTTCACACAATAGCATTCATATAATATGACATTCTCTTATCAAAAGTTATCAAAAGACCTACTCAAGTAACTCAAGAAAAGAATGTTCATACTTGACCTCTTAAAGATTACCTAAGTAATCCTTAAGACTACCTACGTTTGATTCATGTCTACATAATCATCCAATTTTCCTAACTAGAGTCATTCCAAAGACTTATCTAGGTCAAAGATGAAGTTACCATTCTTATGCCCCCTTCATACCTTAACTAGAAAACCCTTGAATACTCTAAATAAGCAGTTATTCATTTAACATACTTTATTAACTTAAGTCATTACATTCATTAGTTCATTTAAGAGACATCACATAAAGGACATTCAAGTAATGGTCTTGGAGAAGACCTAGGGACTCTCACAAACAACTTCAAAGCCTATTGTGCAATGTCTAGATAGCATCCCATAACACTATCTAAACATCATAGAACTTCTCCAATACTAGTAGGTATCCCATATGATGAGAACATGCAATAACCGACATAGACCGTGGTAGCAAACCATGGAATACGGAGTTGTGACCTACTGCAATGGAGGGTGTTCTACTTGCCAATGGTAGAACTTGGATACATCCCATGTAGGAACATGGTTAAGGAATATAAAGGGTTTTCTTTATACTCTAATCTCATTCTTCACTAGAGATACTTCCCAAGCCATACTCACTCGGTGCCAGCCTTTGTTCTCATTGAGTAGTTTACATTAAGGATCACATGAAGGGGTTCCATATCTTTCATAAACCAATCACATTCACCATACCAAAGAGGTTCTCTAGGGTTTCCTTTCAATGGCGACCAAGATAGCTTAATGAATTTCCTAAGGATAATATGATATCGTTCCAGTCAACAAACCATAAATCCATCATTCATTACAATAAGGATACCATTACGGCTTTCGACTTCAAGTATCATAACCTTACCACTAGGTTTAATGTTTCACTTAAAGGACCTTCTTAGAATCATTCAAGATCTAATGCCATACATTCATACAACTCTAAGAGGCTTCAGCATCCTAAGTCAAGACATATCATATTCACATCCATATATGTATCAAGTAAGGGACATAAGTCTATCACACGTACTTTCTTATACGACATGTAAGAAGTCATAATGGACTACCTTAGTCATACATAGCCAGTTAAGAGTACAACATGTAAACCTTAACACATCCATATACAACTTCATAACATAGCATCATATATGAGGAATCATAACAAAATCACTTACACAAGATTATATGAGCACTATACGGCCTTTACTGTTAACCTTCACAAATGGCATATATAATCTATCATGCTTTAATCCATAAATTCATACAGTACATAACATCTCAGACATGATTACATTACTTCACAGCAACACTTTCACATTATACCTTCATATAAGTCCTAAACATGGTACTAATACAATTTATAAAGTAATGCCGACGAGGCCACATCTTTTACTAAGGTAACAAAAAAACACCACCACCATAAGTGTACCATACCAATCATCATTGTAATACAAAATCTATTCATAATATTAAAAGAGTTAGGGAAGAATACCACCCATCCAATCTCACAACTTCCATCCATACCCAAATCAACCAACACAATACTCAAAGGCCCTTACCCATGACCATGAACATCAATTCAATGTAATAAGCTTAATATCCAATGGATATAAGAATATACAATACTCAAGTGAACTATAAACAATACAATAATAATCTATACATAAATCAAGAGCCATAACAATCTACGCAAGAATTCATTACTAGTTAGCCATGATCAATCTACCCACATTTTAGTCAAATAGAGAGACTGAGAAGGTCAAGGATTCATGGAGAATTTCATTGAAAAACATCAATTATACATCAATAATATCATATCTTAATGTTTGAATATTTTTCATGAAATAACCCAAGACATAGAGTAGAAATTGGACTTTTTCATCTTTTTGAAATCTTTGAATATCGTCTTTAAAATTGAATCTAAGGTTATATAAAGCCTTAGATGAATAAATCTCATACCTTATTAGAAGAAACCAATGATAATTGAAGAATAAACTCCATTGAAGATCCATCTTCAAGCTTCATCTTCACCTTGAGCTCTCATGTAGGTTTTTGGAGGAACTCTGGGAGGAAAAGGTTTTTGATCTAGGTGCTAGGGTCTAACTGAGAGTTTCATGACTTCTATACTCTTAATATACCCATAAACACCTACAATAACCGTCCTCCAAATTAATAAGACTTGGGGTGAATTTCCCAAAAAAACCCAAGTCTTAACAGAAAACTGGCAAAAAATTGCAGCACCATCGACGCCTAGCATTGACGGTCCGTTGGTGAGACCACGCCCCGTCGATCCGCTGGTTGTGTATGCAGATTTTAAACCTGAAGGCTAAGTAGAACCATATACTTCACCGATCACGGGCCGTCGTCTTATTTACTGGACGTCGTTTGGGGCAATCGATTGTCACTGCCAAGCAGTGTTAAGCTCCAAGCTGGCGTCTCCCTTCTAGGGCCCCTTGTGGGTCCTAGGTGTTGTCGTACCCGGATGTTAAACGTCAAAACACTCACTTATATGAATTATGAAAATCTGCAAATATGCTCAACATAAAAAAAGCTGCGTAACATGCTTAACCCCATCCAAACTCACAAGGACGTCAAATGGCTATCTTTCGAACTTCACCGGACGTTCTTGGACGTTTGATCTCCAAATATTACCAAACTCAAAATTCTGACTCTAAAAACTATTATAAACCATAAGGACCTCATAAACCCATTACTCACATATAATCACATGAAAACACATAAGGCACATAGGTGACTAGTCGTCGAATAAAATCATTATACACTGCCTCAAACATCATTTTAAACAATCTTAGGACTTCAAGGCTTCATGGAACATACATTATGCCGTAGTTTCACCTAAGTCATTTTTGGATGTGGTACAGGTGGCGTCAATGTCCATTTGCAACACTCTCAAGTCTCGACCATTTAAGGGGTAAAATACTATATTTATCCTACGTCCCTATTAAATGGTGGATTGTTATTTTACCTATTTTAGGTTATTTTCTGGTAGTTAAAACAATTAAACCCCGAATTAGAATTCATTCTTCAAAATTAAACCTTTCCTTTTCAAAATAGATTATGTCAAAACTCCGTTGTACGCCAAGCATAAGATAAAGCTAGGAGATGGGTTTTCAACTGATTTCTTCAATTTTTGTGGGTCTTAAATCTTTAAGGTATGGTAATTCTTGACTATTGAATAATCTTTCATTCAAGGAGTTATATCAAAGGTTTTCCCTAGACTTTCTATGATAAAATTTCCAAATTTCCTATCAAAACATTGATTTACTATCAATGTGTTTTCAAAGTCATTGTAATGAAAAATTAATATTTGATAAAGGTTTTAATACGAGTTTCAATGAAATTCTTTGAGGAACCCATAATCTCCCTAAACTCTAAGTTAAGCCTTTAAAGTGGTTTTTCTGATCTTGATTGAATGTTAATTAAATTAAGCCTATATTGTTATGTATTTTCGAATGCTATTGGTATATCTAACAATTGCTTATGAACTGTTGAGGATCGATCTATGTTGATAATGGATTAGAGAATGGATAAGTTGACCTAACTTCTTGTCTATAGTATTTGAATTGATCTTATATGGTTTGATCCACTTATGGTGGAGGTGTTTACTTCTTGTCTATCTATACATGTTTTAATCATGTACTTTAAGTCAATAGATGAATAGTGAATAGTGATTATGATTGACATGTGTATGAAGGTGTTCCATGAAGGTTATGTATGTAGTTCTCAATGTTAGTATCATGATAAAGGTGTATTGATAACTTTAAGTGTAACGTGAATGGTAATGTTAGGGTAAGGTATGATCTACATGCTTATTGTGGTAAATACTATAAAGGAATGATCCCTACCTATATGACCCCTATATGAATGTGTGATACTATACATGTTAGGAGTTCTCTATTCAAATGTTGAATGTGCTATTGCATCATATGATTAAAGGTGGGTTTGTGGTCTAGACTCCCTAAAGGCTTTATATGTGAATTGTTCATGACTTGGGGATGTTGTAAATGTGTTGTGATCCTTTAAGGAAGTTCCTTCAATGACAATGTTGTTTATATTATGTAATTATGAGGACCAATATATACACATACCCCATGCATAATTATGAATATGATATGTTTATCGTGTCAATTGAAAGGATACATAAGATGAGTCTTAGGGGATTAACCCCTCATATAACATGGACAATGCTCATAGATTATATGATGAGAATGTTCTTTCATCCAAATAAACATCATGTGAGAATGTCCTTTCACATAATGATAACATTCATAACATAGTTTAGTTTAGAGAAAAATTGACGGAACCTTTCAAGAGACTTACATTCAAGAGATAATAACTAACCTTATTCATTTATACATACATGTTTGTGTGTACGCATGTCAGAAAGCCTTTTACCTATGCACCTTTAGACAAAACATGTTCAATAATTTACGAGTCATATACTTTTCATGAATAATAACACATAAAGGTGGATATGAGAATTCTAATGTTTATGAAGGACATACAGACATTTCAAAAAGGGAATTTAGCTTTGCACCGAGTGAACATTATAATTAGAGGTGTTCATTCACAAAGGAAGGAAGGTTCACCCGATGATCTCATGAGGTGGAAACTACAATGTGAATAAGCATAAATAGACTTTCTAGTAACAACCTCTAGCTCCTTAACTATGTGCGCCTAATGGAACCTTAGCTAGTGGATCTACCTAGATGCTATGTATCTCAAATTGTCTATGTCGGTTATAGCGAATTTTCCCGAATGTTAAAATGAACAAATGAAAGTTAGAATATGAACACTAACTAGGACTACTTAAGAGATGTTACTTAGTGTAGTTAAGAGTATGTGACTTTGGTCACTATTAAATGATCCTATTGTATGGTTCACTGAGCTTCCCTACAACATAATCTATACTTGGTACCAATTGAAATATGTGTTCTTAGTAAGGTACTACCCAGTCTCCAAGAAGTTCAACCACAAGGATATGGTAAACAACTTTGTGGTATTTACTGGGGAGTCGATGAGTATCCGTTGGACATACTCACTACATTTGTAAGGGGTGTCCCAAACCACCGCATTGATGATGAGTTACTGAATGAGTAATACTATAGGGTTCAAGATGACAACAATAAAGCAATTCTTAATACTATTGCTGGTGGCTCATATGGAGAATGCACCTATGTAGAGATAGCTGAGAAGTTGGAAAAGAACTCTCGGAACAATTAGTGTGAAGAACTAGAAGGTCAGATACTTGGAGAAAAACCTTTGCCATCCACAGTACAAATAACCAACCTGCCGATGAGATACGGGAGGAGATGGCCAAGATGAGGACTGAGTTGGGGTTAGCATTGAATCATGTGAGCGGTGGAGCAAAGAAGTTAAATGCGGTGAACTACTTAACTAGAAACCCATCATCATTAGAAGAATTCTACTATGAGGAGGACACTAATGTTGTGAATGATCAGATGTATTTTTTTTACCAAACTCCCAAGGGTCCAACATGGATAATTAGCGCCAAGGTCAAGAAAACAAAGGTATCAACTATGGTAACTACAACCGAGAAGGTCAATATGTCCGAGATGGGAACTATTATCGTGACAACAATTACAACCAGAACAACTATGGAAATATAAACGATCGGGTTAGGACATATCTCCGTCCTCAAAATCAGGAATCTGCTCTTAGGGAAGGTGGAGGTAGTATGGTGCGTATTGAGGATATGGTGCAGAAATGTTAAGGAGATTTGACGTAACAGACGAAAATTTTATGGAGATGCAAAATGACTTGTCTGTTATTGGGAAAAAGGTTGATGCATATGTAGTCTCGATAAAGCATCTTAAGCTAAAGATGACTCAATTGTCCACTACACTGAACCCGCGCCAACCTAGCACTCTGTCAACCAACACTATTTAGAAACTAAAGAATGATGGTCATTGTATGATAGTCACTACTCGAGGGGGTAAGCAAAACAATGATCCACCTATGTCATCTAGGGTGGATACTGACGGTAAAGAAGATATTGATGTGATAGGGGTCATTGGAGAGTCCGCGACTAATGGAAACGGAACCATAAATCACTCAGAAAGTAGTTCCTATACCTACACCTTCACCTCCATTCCCACAACAGTTAGTGAAAGTTTGAAAAAGGAAAACACCGCAGGTTTATAAGTATGTTGAAGAAACTCTCCATCCACGTCCTGTTGAGAGAAGGCTTAGAGTAAATGCCTGGGCATGTGAAATTTATGAAGGACATGGGTGACGAAAAAAAGGGCATTGACTTTTGAAGATGATGATAGATTGCAACACTGTAGTGCTATTGCTACAATATCCTTTGTGAAAAAAGAAAGATGATCCTTGGGCCTTTACGATTCCATGTACTATCGGGTTGTCACACTTTGCTAAGACATTGTGTGATCTTGGTGCTACCATAAATCTCATGCCTTTGTCCATTAATAAGAATATAGGTTTGGGGGATCCAATTGATGGTCGATTGGACTATAAAGAAACCAATTGTTGTAGTCCACGATAATCTAGTGAAAGTTGAGTCAGTCATCTTTCCAGCGTATTTTGTGATCCTGGATTGCGAGGTTGACTTTGAGGTTCCCATAATCCTTGGAAAAGCATTCCTTGTTACAGGGAGTGTAGTGGTTGATATGGATAAGGGAAAACAATGAAGAGGCGACATATGATAATTGTAGGTCCATGAAATAAAGTGGTGAAGTCTAATCGGTTCCCGTAATAACTGACAGAGTCGACTGTGTGTCTGAGGTGCAAAATGAGGAAAGGTTGGGTGTAGATTCTCTCGCAGAAGTTGTTATGAATGTCGAGATTGATAGCATAGAAGATTATGATTAATGGGTGGTTGCATTGGAGAGATTTGAGTACCAGTCAAAACCAAAGAGGTTGGAGATAGAAATAAAGAATCCCGAATCCGCATATGCAAAACCATCCATTGAGGAGGCACAATAAATTGGACGTCAAGGCTCTACCACCGCATTTGAGGTATATATTCTTGGGCATGAATGAGACACTCCCACTCATTATTGCAACAAATCTTAATGGGAAACAAGTCGAGTGTTTGGTAGTCATGCTAAAGAGGTTTAAGAGAGCTATTTGATAGACTATTGCGGATATTATCGTAACTCCTCCTTGTATTTACTCTCACAAGATTCAACTCATGCCATATCACAAGCCTAGCATTGAGCATCATCAAAGAAAAAAACTACTGATGCAAGAAGTAGTGAATAAGGAGAATATAAAATGGTTGGATGCTGGAGTAATTTATCCCATCGCAGATAGTATTTGAGTATGCCTTATTTAGTGTATGCGTAAAAATGGTGGTACCATTGTGGTTTCATGGTACTTTCAATGCTTTTTCCTTAAGTTGCGTGCGTGTCTAAGGCCTTTTTGTAGTAGTTTTAATGTATTTTTCTCTTTAATTACAGAAAAACTGTCTAGAATGAAAACGCGGAAGAACTGTGTTGAAATTGCAGAAGTGATGACCTACGGAGATATCAACGGATCGTAGGTGGCTACCGTCATCTGAAAAAATGCTGGTGAAGAAAGACCGGGGAATTATGACCAAGTGTGGGGATACGAAAGCTATTGACGGATCATAATCTCAACGACGGATCGTCCTGCACATCTGTCATTGGTAATAGAAAGTAGCCCCAGTACCCGTCTTGAACAGATTCTAAGTGTGGAGAAACAGAAGCCATCGACGGACCATCTTGCACTCAACGGACTATCATCCTGGTCCATCAATGGTAACAGTGAGTTGTAGAATAAAGCATCTGAAAAATATTCTAAGTGTTGAACGACGGGAAGCCTCGACGATCCGTCGGTCCGGTCGTCGACTAAGATGCGTTTTTGGGAGGATTTTCCTTAAATAGATTTCCTTTTTATGTTAGGACTTCTTTATCGTAAATACTTGTAAAAACCTACTTTTTGGGGTTAGACTCTTTCTTATTTTTTCAGTTTTATTATTCTAGTTGTTGAACTTGAGATTTTCGGAAATATTCTACTTTGCGGAATCGTTTGTTGCAAGATTTTTATTTATTCAAGTAATTTTCTGGATTTTCTTCAATCTCATCAAAGTAAGTACATAGATTTTTGTCCAGTCAATATGAATTGTGTGATTGTTAACATGGGTAAGTAAATCCATGACTAGCGTTGTGGAAACCATGGGTAAATAATAAGGTAAAAACTAGCTAAAATAACAATTCTAGAATAGGGTCTTGCATGTATTGATAATTCTTTCGTTTAGAAGCCTTTTTAACGAGTGCACATGTTAGAACTCGCCTTGTTGCTACTTGACGGACCAAGGAGGTAGATAATAAGAAAGGAATTATCAACGTAGATTTAGTAAAAACTATCTAATAGGCTAGTGTTGATTGGTGCGAAGTAACAACTAAGCCATACATCGATTATGATGCTTAATATGAGGTAAAGATAAGGTTTAGTAAACCATACACACGTAGCCGGACAAGGTTCAGAGTGAAATTCCCTAGTTGTCGGACCAAGGAATTAGGGATACATAACTACCACTTTGCATGCAAGATACTAGGAAAGGTCTGTTATAGCTAGAAATACCGCGTTATGAACCTGTGGGAACACTTATGCCCTATTTACTCTCATCACTTGATAAATATCAAATATTCATACTTGTTACTTAGAAATATTTAATTCCTTTTGTTATTTAAACCCCCCCTTTTATTCCCTGTTTTTGGAAAGGACTTGATTAAATAGAAGTAATTGTAGGTTAAAGTTAAGTCTAAATAATTTTCCTCGTGGGATCGGCCCCAACCTCATAGTTGGGATCTTTACTTGATACGACCGCTTATACTTCTTTTCGAGAAGTAAATTTGAGTGTATAAGTACCGAATGTAAGATACGAGCTTGTTACAATGGGACCGATGACTTGATGGAGAGTTTGCATGTATTACCAGAAGTTTAGTTCTCGGACAGTGAAAAAACATTTCCCTATGTCGTTTATGGACCAGGCGTTGGATAGACTTGCAGGCAAGGGATGATATTACTTCCTTGATGGGTATTCGGGCTATAATAACAAATCTCAATCGCCCTTGAAGATCAAGAAAAGACCACGTTCACATGTCCTTATGTCACATCTGGGGAGCACCCCCTAGAAGTAACCAGTGTCGTCTTCCTCAAAGAGGACTAGGACTAACCTCTTAGCATACGTCATTACATTTCATAGGTTAAATTAGAAGAAAATTTAAAACTATTTATTTACTTCATCATTGAGTTTACTTAGACTTTTCGCTTACACATAATATATATTTAGCCAGTATATATAGACCCTTCATATAAGCAGAATACATAGTCTTCTGCTTTTATGACACACACACACATACACAGACACACATACACAAACACACACACACACACACACACACACACACACACACACACACATATGTATATTCTTAAAACAACTATCTCATATTAAACAATCTAAAAAAGAGTATAACAATTGGGGCATAGCCCATACATGAATCAAATAAAGCCACATATAGGCTATACAATCCTGGTACTCAAATTAAAGAGAATGAACGAAGTGTCTTTAAGATTAATCAACATCCAATGATAGAAAGTGGCGTTGTCCTCGAAAGGTGAGGAACTACCAAACTCTTGGGGAATATCCAAGTAGTCCTCAAAGGCCTTTTATAAGCTCAACGGTCGGATCCTACATTTTGTAGTAAACATAAAATATAGGTTTGTACACACTTGTACTAAGTACGAGTATATGAACATAAACCAATTGGAATCATGCTAAAGAAGACATTTGTTCGAAACCATGCTAAAGTACTTTGAAAAGCCTTATGCATGATCATGAACAAATATAGAGCAACAACTACATAATGTATAAGTCAAACCCATGTAAAACACAAGACAAACATCAACAAGTAATAGTCAAGTCAACATGTCTACGAGTTCATAACATCATAACATAATGAAGACCCTTACTCATAACCCACTCTTTAGCCTACAAGTGCAATGACCAAGCAAAGCCCCATAACCTTACTTAATCAAGTAAACCAAACGAAGGATCACAAGTAATGTATAATTGTACATAACATTGCATCAATAATAGTTATCATCATATTTAGCAATATAGACCAATAGAATGTTCATAAATAAAACTAACATCATATAGGATCATCAACATGCAAAGTCAACATATGCATAACATTCACTTCATAAACATAAAAACAACCTTCTAGGACTTCCCTCAAAGCCAACTAGTGCGATACCTAGGTAGAGTCCCATACCCCTTATGTCATCCAAGTTAGTTTTCACATCATTACTTCATTTTACTTTTGGTAATACTTGACTTAACCGACATAGACCACAAGAGCTAAGTGTTGAATCCGATATTATGAAATATTACACCGATGGAAGGTGGTCTACCGGCCAAAGTAGAACAAAACATATACCCAGCATCTAAGGAGGATCCACTAGCTAGTATTCCTATGGTGGCAACATAGTTCAAGATCTAGGAGATATGTATTAAACCCTCTATATGCCTTTTGGCAATTGGAGCCCTCATCTCATTAGAATCAATAGGGTGAGTGTCCCTCGTACGGGATTCAACACCTCATATGTAACTATAGGGTAAATCTTTCACCACGGGAAGCCAACACCTCTTATATTCACGTTCACTCAGTGCTAAGCTAAGTCTCTTCTTGAAATATCTTTATTTAACAATCATAGCTTAGTTTAGGTCATAGGAGAATATCTCCTTGTATAGTCATAGTCATTAGCTCAATAAGAATTGCATGAGAAGATCCTTCCAATACAACCCTCATATGTGAGATTAGCACATTAACATCATCATATCATTGTAAGGCACATAGTTACTTTATAACGAACTTTATATAATAATAGCTTCAGCATAATCTCACAATTACATAATCAAGACATTTAAATTCAACATCATACCAACACCTACTTAGGCAAACTATAAGACATGCTTCAATTGAACTACATCATCAATCCCAAGCCATCATAATTGAAGTAAAGGTTAGGATCACAAAGACTTACCCAATATTCTTCAAATGCCATCATAATGGTCTTACCATCAACCAACCAAATCTTATTCAATAATAGGTGTAGTAACGTCTTTCAATAGTAACTAACACAATAACTAGATCAATTACATCATCAGTATCCCAATTAAATTAAATTCATAACCTAGGGTTAGGGGAAATAGTGTTAATCATTCTTCAGGAAATAGATTCAATACCAACAATACATTACCCTAGGAAGTCGATAGATGAATTATAATAGATAAAACAAATCTATCAATCGATATATTCATCAATTCCTATCAATTTATAAGTAAGGTCCAAGATTTGGGGAATTTGGGGAAAGGACAGGATCTACATGAAATTCCCTAAATTAACATAAATTACCCAACAATCTACACTTAATTAGTCATATTCCATCACAATTAATCATGGTCAACCATCGATTTGAAGTTTAAAAGAAAATCCATTAGAATAGAAAAACCCTTGGAAATGGGTGATTAAGAAATTAACTTTAAGAGGACCTCTTGGGTAAAGGAATCCAAAGAATGAAGAACTCATACCTTAATGAAGATTAATCCACGAAATTCAAGTGAAATCGTAGAGTAATTGGTCTTCTTCTTCAAACTTTGTTCTTCCTTCAATGGAGATTGAATAGAGAGAGAAATTAAAGAGAGTACAGAGCTTTCGGTTTTGATTTGGGGATTTGATTTCAATGAGTGAATGTGAGGAAAAACTAATTTAAAATCAATATATAAAACTCTATGAAATACACAAAGTACCCCTAACTTTGGTTGACCCTTTAATGAAGTCAAACTTGAATCCAAAATTTCAGATTTTCGTCAAGGAATAAGTCCGCAAGTTGGAGCTTCTCCTGCATGAGTTTCTAAATTAATTTTTGAGATAGTGGAGTCTCTTACCTTCCCTTGATGCAGACTTTAGTTTTTACCAAAGGCCACCCATGTCCGCGACGCGAACTTGTTTCTGCCAAGTGCAATTTGGTTGCTGCATTGGCAGGTTGCAGAATGGGGTCCTTTCGTGGACCCTTAAGGCGACCCTTGGGGGGTCGGACCTGGACTTTTCAACCCTATTTACATGTTTTTACCTATTTAAAGTAATTTTACAAGTTTTAGATCTCATAAAAAACTTCCAAACCTATCCGAAACCTAAGGACGTTTTACTTGTTAAATTAGACTAGCTTCCGGACGTCTTGGACGTTTCTTGAATACAAAACATATATTTCACGTAATTGCAATTTAACACAAAAAGCATCTTCTTGAAAACTCATTTTGACGCCACCTTTATCAAAATATGCACATTTTTGGAAAATAAGAAAAATTCAATTTATTCATTATTTTTTATCATTAATAGGAAAAAATAACCTTAATTATAAAAGATATGAGGATAACGGAACTTCATGTCGGCCTCGGCCTCCCATGCTGCTCCCTCAACTAGGTGATTTTTTCCATTACACCTTTATGGATGCCACCTACTTGTTCCTCAACCTCTTCACTTGTCTATCAAGGATTTCAAATGCAAACTCCTCATATGAGAGGTTCTCTTCCACACCTAGACCCTCATTAATAAGTATGGACTCGGGATCACCAATGCACTTCTTAAGAGTGGATACCTGGAAAATTTGATGAACCGAAGATAGCTCACTAGGTAATTTCAACTTGTATGCAACCTTTCCAACCCATTGCAAAATTTCATAAAAACCCACATAACGAGGACTCAATTTTCCTTTCATTCCAAATCTCACCACTCCCTTCTTGGGTGAAATTTTAGGTACACCTTATCCCTTTCTTCAAATTCTAAGTCCCTTCTCCTATGGTCTGCATAAGACTTTTGCCGGCTATAGGTTGTTTTCAATCGGTTCCTTATCATATGAACTTTCTCCAAAGTCTTATAAATAAATTCGGGACCCAAGAGTGAAGATTCTCCCACTTCAAACCATCCAATTGGAGATCTACATCTCCTACCATAAAAGGCTTCGAAAGGAGCCATAGATATAGATGAATGATAACTATTATTATATGAAAACTCAACCAAAGGCAAATGTCTATCCCAGTTTCCCTTGAAATCATGATGCAATCTCTAAACATATCCTCAAGGGTTTGAATAGTGCGCTCCGCTTGACCATCCGTTTGGGATGAAAAGCGGTGCTTAGCTTCACCTTGGTACCCAACCCTTTTTGTAACGACCTCCAAAACCTAGATGTGAATTGTCCAGCTATATCAGATATGATGGATAACAGAATATCATGGCAACACACAATCTCATCTATGAAGATCCATGCATAATCTTCTATAGAGTATGTAGACTTGATGGGAATAAAACGAATGGATTTGGTCAACCTATCCACAACCACCTATAGAGTTATGTTGCTTTTGTGTCCGAGGAAACCCTACCACGAAATCCATATTTATGTCTTCCCACATTTAAGTGGGAACTTGGACTTCTTGGAGTAAACCACTTGGCTTTTGGTGCTCGCCTTTCACTTTTTGGCAATTTGGACATTTTACAACAAATTCCACAAGGTCCCTTTCAAGCCTTTCCACCAAAAGACTTCTCTAAGGTCATCATACATCTTAGTAGAACCCAAATGAATAGAGTAACGGGCTCCATGAGCTTTTTCAAGAATTCTATTTCTCAAGTCATCAACATTGGGTACACATAACCTTCCTTGACACCTCAATACACCATCCCCCCACAGAGAATGACTCATTAAGCTTATCAAGAATCAACTCCTTCAACTCCATCAATGGTTGATCAAGGTGTACCAAAGTTGATTCAGAGTTATGATGGACTATAAAACCACCATTTGGAGAATCTTCAATTTGAACACCCAAACGAGCCAACCTACGAACATCCTTCACTAGCACTTTCTTGGATTCTTTCATATGGGACACACTTCCCATGGACAAACCATTTCGAGCATCCGCAACCACATTGTCCTTGCCGGGGTGGTACAGAACACTCATGTCATAATCCTTCAACAATCCTAACCACGTTCTTTATCAGAGATTTAACTACTTTTGAGTAAACACATATTGGAGACTTTTTTGGTCGGTATACACATCAACATGCATACCTTACAAATAATGCCTCCGTATTTTCAAGGAAAATACCACGGCCGCTAACTTAAGATCATGAGTTGGATAATTCTTCTCATGCACTTTAAGTTTGCTAGAAGAATAAGCTACAACTTTCCCATGTTAAATAAGGACACACCCTAAGACCACTCGGGATGCATCACAAGTGACTACGAAGCCTTTGGTACCCTTCGATAGAGTCAATAACGGAGCGGATGTAAGCCGCTATTTTAAGATTTGGAAGCTTCTTTCACATGCCTCCGACCACTCAAATTTCGCAGTCTTTTGGGTCAAGGTAGTCAAGGGAGACGCTATGGATGCAAAACCATCCACAAACATCATATAGTATCCTGCTAGACCAAAGAAACACCTAATGTCGGTTGGAGTCAATGGTCTAGGCCAATTCTTTACCGCCTCGATTTTCCTTGTATCAACCTCAACTCCCTCCAAGAGATGTTATGAACTTTCTCACAAGAGATGTTATGACGACGAAATACCACCGACCTCAACCAAAACTCACATTTGCTATACATGGCAAATAATTGGTTTTCCTTAAGCACTTGCAACACAACTCTCAAATGATTCATATGTTCACCCTCATTTTTCAAATATTCCAAGATTTCGTCAATGAAGACAATGACAAATCAATCTAGGTAACTTTGAAACGCCCTATTACTGTGATCCATAAACGCTGCCGGGTAATTAGTGAGACCAAATGACATTACAAGAAACTCATAGTGACCATATCTAGTTCGAAATGCCATTTTTGATATATCCTCACCTCTCACCCTAAGGTGGTGATACCCGATCTCACGTCAATCTTAGAAAAATAGCTTGCACATTGGAGTTGGTCAAATAAGTCGTCAATGTGAGGGAGAGAATACTTGTTCTTTATAGTGACTTTATTGAGTTGGCGATAATCAACACACATTCTAAGGGACCCGTCCTTCTTTTTGACAAACAATACCAAAGCACCCCATGGAGAAATACTAAGTCTAATGAAGCCTTTATCCACTAAGTCTTTAAGTTGAGCCTTCAACTCTTTCAATTCAACCTCAGATATCCAATAAGGAGGAATTGAAATGGGATTTGTATTCTGTAATAAGTTGATACCAAAATCAATTTCCCGTTTTGGAGGAATACCGGTAAAATCTGTAATATTCCAAAAAAGATTACATGTCTAGTGAAGACATCAATAGGTCTTTTAGAATGTGTATTGGGGTACATAGGAATCCCAATGCCCAATATTGGCAAATATTGGGCATAGTATATAAAATTGGCTAAGAGGTATTAGCAAATTTATATATAATGCCCAATAAGCAAAATATTGGTCTTATTAGAAAATATTGGCTTAAAAGGGTGTTAGCTAATTTTCTAACATTAATAAGATTATTTAAGAAATGTACCTCCAATGAAGACCCTAAGCTAATAAAAATGACATCTGAATAAAACATATGAGGTACTAGGCATCCAAGTGTAAAGCCTAGCGCCATTCCACATGATCATTTGAAATGATCATGTAAATAAGCAGTGCACAAGGACATAGTGAGGGTCCTTGGGACAATAAGTAAAGCTTCCAAATAGTACATCAAGAATATTAAGTTAGGGAAGTAAAAACAACCCATGTTCAAGCGCATGGGTAAAGCATGTGGGAATCGGCCATAGGAGGGGACCACCCTAACCAAATTCGTTTAGGGTAATTAAGGGACAGCATGTGCGGATGGGTCACCCAATGTGGGTCCTAACTACCTAAAAAACTCTAGGATCTAAATAAATGTACTAACTATATAAATAACCTTGTACTAACTGAAATGGACCCACAAGTGTACCCGACAACCTAGGCTTAAACCGGGTTGACACTAACCTAGTACTAGTTGAAGAGACAACCTAGTGCCTAACCTAGGATGGTCCAAAAGGTTAGTTATGGTCATAAAAAATTAGGGGTACTTTAATAATTCCCCTAGGTTACCCAATTAATTAATTAATCAACTTAATTAATGAATTTAAAAGGAATAAAAGCGAAACTACAAAGGTAATTTCAAGATTTCGGTTAAGACAAGAAAGTAACATAGGATGGTCCAAAGAGTTAGTTAAGGTCCAAAAAACCTAGGTATACTTTATTAATAACCCTATGCAACTTAATTAATTAATTTAAAGGATCAAAACCGAAATCATAAAGAAATTTCAAGATTTAGGTTAAAACAAGAAAAAGACAACCTAGTACCAAACCTAGGATGGTCTAAAGGATTAGTTATGGTCCTAACGACTTAAGGGTACTTTATTAACTATCTTAGGTCACATAATTAATTAAATTAGAAATTTAATTAACTAGTTTAAATGGTGAAAAAGAAATCCTTACACCAACCTAGTATAATTCATGAAACATCCTAGTACTTAACCTAGGATGGTCCTAAAGTGTTGATTATGGTTCCAAAGACTTAGGGGTACTTTAGTACTTACCCTAGATCCCTAAATTATTTAAATTAAGGATTTATTTAATTAATATAGAGTTAAAATTTTGACCGAAACCATAGTCAACACGAATATCCAGATTTTCGAAGAAGTCCACATTCTCCTATGTTTAGTCAACTTAGGATGGCCATTTTCGTAATTAATTAATAGGTTTATTAAATTTACTTATTAAACCTAAGTTGTATAATTCAATATAAGTTCCTAAATCTAATAATCATGATAAAAAACGTTGAGACTCACGACGCTATGGGAGTAGGCGACAAACCACAAGAAAACGTAGAACGCTAAAGATTTCTTAGGCGAATTCAAGGTTTTCTTCAAGGTTTCGTGCAAGGTGATCTTCATAGATTAAATTCTACATAAGGTATGGGTTTATATTGTGGACTTCTTTCTCCAATAGAACTTTCTTTCCAAGGATTCAAAGATCTTGAAAACTAGGGTTGTTCCCGTGTTCTCGTCGGACACCGTTGTCCCTAGTATCCTTTTTGATTCAATGTTTAATCGGTTAGAGATCATGTTGTTGGTATGTGGTGCTGGTTGATCTGGTTTATAATTTTCTTTAATAATGAATGTTTAATGAACCTATGAACTTATAATCATACATAGTAAAATGGTAATAACGTGAATTAAGAATTGATAATGTGCTAGTCACGTGTGTAATTGTTTAAGTGTTGATGTGTTTGTACGAATGTTTTCTTGCTGTTATTGTGACGTTATGAAGATGATAAAGTAATCAAATGTTAATATGATTCTGTCCAAGAGGTTCAAAAACGTTATCACTAAAGCCATAAACTAAGATTGGCTTAAAACACATCTATGAAATAATATCTTGAATGAATTGCCTATCTTATGCCAACAAATTGGCTAACACTACTTTATCAAAAAGAATGCATGCAAATGGCTATGTTTTTATGTAAATGATGGAAAGACTAGCTAATGGTTCATGCATATTCAATTTAAATATGAACGTACGTAAAATTGGACTATGCCAACAAAAATGGTTATGTAGTTTAATATCCCAAATGTTGAGGCAAATACTAATCATATGTCAATCTTGTGTAGAAAGAGTATCAAATATATTACAAGAACTTATAAAGTAATTCAATGATTCCATAACCAAGGGCATTCCATTCATTGGGACAACTCCCAACATGCTCTAAAAGAATTAACTATGAACATATGTAACTCATTGAAAGAAGTGCTTATCGTCCATGAACCATGAAAAGAAGCTACTACACTAAAGTACAGAAATAACGTGAGTTATGAAATAATTAAAGTAATCTAAATTAAATAGTGACCAGAATGGGGTATTAAAGAAAGTGAGACAAGTCTTACTTACACCTAAGCTACTATATTAAAAGAATATTCACGACTGAAGGCGTTAGCATGTCTGAGACTAGTCTCATTAACACCTAAGGAAGATATGTAAGGACAACTCGCATTTCATAAATGTAAACTAAGGATTATAGATAAGTACAATTCACATTTCATCAATGTAAAGTAAGGATGACAATTCACTAAGAGAGTAAGTAAATCTCAATCTAGAAAGTAAACTTCCATAATGCTTGAGTCAACTCTAACAGATTAAGAAGATAAAGAAAGTGAGCACAACAGCGATAGACTAGTTGTGCGCATGTTCTTGCACGTGTAAGTCTCATGAGACGAGGCTACCACCGAGGTGGATAAATAGTCTCCTTAAGTCCCTAGTCTTTGAACTACGCTAGCCAACATAGGAACTAGCCAGTGGTTTCCACGTAAGCGAGCTAGGTATGTTCGGTTTCACTTTGGCCGGTGATCCCACCTCTTTTCGTTCCAAAGAAGACATCGGATTTCATGTTTATATCACATGATCTATGTCGTTTAATGCTCATAACATGTTCTTTGTTCACCATAGTCGTGACCTACTTCTTTCTGAACACCTGAGATGGATTCGCCATAGCTGGGAATCACCCGTTCTCGGTGTGGGGCAGACACATGATTTCATGAGTACCTCACATGATCTATATTCATTTTAACCGGTGAATCACCTCTTTTCGGTGTAGGAAAGACATTGCATTTCATGTTAAGCTTGCATGATCTTATTCCTAATGATGTCACTATGAAAGTGAGAGCGAATGATGATGATGGAACGTATGTTCAAAGTGAGCATTGAAGAAGAGCTTAAGAATGTCAATTGTCAATATCACACTCATGAAGTTTCAGCAAATAATGGGCAAAGCCAATTATGATTGGCCTATAATGAGTTCTTATATGATGCCAATAAAGGGAAGTAGAAACAAAATGTTAACTAAATACCTCATAACTTCCCTAAGATGAAAGGAACGAAATAGATGGCGTAGCCAATAGAGAATGGCTTATGAAATGTTAATGAATACATAGTGTAAAGAACGACTCACTATAAGGTAGGGAAATCTTTCCATAGTCCTAGGGTTACTTACATCGATTCATTGTGGGTATGGGACTACAATGAATCATTGCACTTGTAAGTAAAACATAGGACCAAAGGAATTATTGAACTACACAACATCAAGAATAAACAGATCGAAAAATGAACTAGGTCCCTAAAGAGGATCTCTCGGGTTTGGGCAATCATATTTTCAAATCCTCGCCTGAGTGGTTCTAAAATTATGTTGATTATAGTAATGTCTTGTGACCATATAGAAAATGAGTTGTGTGGTTTGAATGCATTAAAATACATCATATTCATACCACAATTCACAAGTTCGTATTAGGAAAGTCTAATGACTAGACATTCCAGAAATAGCAATGTTGCTTAGGAAGAGCTTTCATTGATAATGCATAGCTTTATGTGTACGTGTCCATACACCCATACTTAGTACAAATGGTGTAGTAACCTTATACAATTTACTATTTTTATAGGTGAAGGTCAGAGGACAGATTGACGACACCTGCAGTTGTTTGGACTTCAGCATTTCTCCAGACCATTTGGTAGGTCCTCTTGATTTTGAGAATGCTACAACTTTGTCTAGTGTTAGATATAGACATAGATAGTGTATATTGTCCCTAGAGTTTCCTTTACATTTTATTTCGAAGATTTTTGTAATAAGGCCATTTTTTGCAAACCTATTTATGAGATATTCATATCCTGCTTCAAATTGATTCTTATGATAGATAGTTGTTTAATTTACGTTGAGCTGACTATATGATGCAATTATGTATTATCTATATGAAGTCTATGTAAATTTCATACTTATAAAAAGTTTTGAATTTTTCGATAAAATTAACCATATGAATGTGATGAATGCAAGAAGAGCCTTGTCTGGGACCTTTGAGAGGTCAACGACGTTGGTTGCGATTTAGATTCAAGAATCTAGGTCGTGATATACTTGGTATCAGAGCATGAGGTTAAATTATCTAGAAACAAAAGCTCAACACAACCACGTTACGTAGTTTCTGACTTATGGTTGTGAAGCACGCCACAATCATGACTTGGAGACTACGCGAGAATAGAAAATTCTCCCTTTTTCTACTCTTTATCGTGCTATATACATCTTTGACACATTGTGTCATTGTAAGTATCTAACTTCCTTCTTGTGTGATCACGTAGAAGAATACACACAAGAATTGGGATGTCCAAGTGTTCTAAGGTGCCAGACTCAAGATCTAGCCTTTCCAAGAAGGGGACATAATGGAAATGCCAAAAGTTGATGAAATATGTGTGGTGAGAGCGGCTGTTCGCATGGAGGTGAATGCATGGTAATGACTCAAAGCCTGCTATGACTATTGATGAGGAGGAAAAGTCTAAGTTAGCTGCATACCAACTCAAGAATATGGCTTAGACATGGATTTGCTTAATAAGTGTTATACTATATTAGACTATAGAAACACGATAATAAGGCTTAAGTTTCGAAATAAGTTGTGTTAAAATGAGAAAAGTGCGGTTCAAATCCAACAGGCCAAATAATTTCCAATCTTATAGCTAATACGACGATGTCTAAGGGATACTTATGCCACATAGTAAGAGTCAAAGACTTAGAACAAAAAGTTCCTTCCATAGACTTTGTGTCCGTAGTAAATATGGGGTTTGGTAAGAAAGGGAAGTTGAGTCTGAGGTATATAGGTCATTTTGAGATCTTACAGAAAGTAGGTAAAATTGCGAAACGACTTGGCTTCTGTTCAACCAGTGTTTCACGTTTCGGTGCTTGAGAAGTGTCTAGGTGATCCAACGTCTATCTTACCCATCGAGGGTTATGAGTCAATGGGAATCTTTCCTTATGAAGAGGTTCCTGTCGCAATGTTAGATTTCAAGTGAAGCGACTGAAGAACAAGAAGGTTCTCACCGTGAACGTGTTATGGATGAACCACCTTGTTTAGGGGGCAAGATGGGAGGCCGAGGCCGATATGAGATTCCATTACCCTCACTTGTTCAGTTCTTGAGGTTAGATATACTCTTCTTAAGTCTGGTTTTTGTTTAAGAAAATCTAAGTTTCAGTGCATTAGCCGATTTTGATGTTTTAAGTCCATAATCATGTGCCTTATACATGCACTATCTGAGTTAAAAATGAGTTCATGCTTGCATTCATGTTGCTGTTTGGTAGAGCGTAGGCATGATTTTTTTGTTGCATGAATTGTGATGTGCATTAAGTTAAGTGTGACTGAGAAGGAAGTTCCTTAATCTCAAATATGAAGCTTCATATAAGCTTGAGTAATATGCATTACAAGATTAAGTGTGAATCAAAAATTCGCAAAGAGTAAAGTTTCAAGCATGAAAAAGTGTTTTCCAAAATCACCCTCTTTATTTTAAAATGATGTGTAGCGTCATTCGGGGACGAATGTTCGTAAAGTGTAATATTCCAGAAAAGATTACATGTCTAGTGAAGAGTAAAATAGGTCTTTAAGAATATGTATTGGGGGTAAATAGGCATCCCAATGCCCAATATTTAGAAATATTGGGCATAGTATAGAAAATTGGCTAAGGGGTATTAGCCAATTTATATATAATGCCCAAATAAGCAAAATATAAGGCAAATTAGAAAATATTGGCTTAAAAGGGTGTTAGCCTGTTTTTCTAACATTAATAAGCTTTTTAAGGAAATGTACCTGCAATGAAGACCCTAAGCTAATGAATATAACATCTCAATAAAACATATGAAGTATAAGGCATCCAAGTGTCAAACCTAGAACCATTCCACATGACCATTTAAAATGATCATGTAAATAAGCAGTGCCTAAAGACATAGTGAGGGTCCTTGGGACAATAAATAAATATTCAAAATAGGACATCAAGAATAGTTAGTTAGGAAAGTAAAAACAACCCATGTGCAAGCACATGGGCAAAGTATGTGGGAATAACCCATAGGAGGGGACCACCCTAACCGAATTAGGTTAGGGTAGTTAAGGGACAACATGTGCAGATGGGTCCCCTAATGTGGGCCCTAACTACCTAACTAACTCTAGGATCTAACTAACTTTCCTAAAAAGATAAATAACCTAGGACTAATCGAAATGGACCCACTAGTGCACCCGACAACCTAGGACTAAACCAGGTTGACACTAACCTAGTACTAGTTGAAGAGACAACCTAGTACCTCACCTAGGATGGTCCAACAGTTTAGTTATGGTCCTAAAAACATAGGGGTACTTTATTAATTCCCCTAGGTTACCTAAAATTAATTTATCAACATAATTAATTAATTTAAAATGTCTAAAACCGAAACTACAAAGTAAATTTCCAAATTTTGGTTAAGACAAGAAAGGGACAACTAGTACCTAACCTAGGATGGTCCAACGAGTTAGTTAAGGTCCTAACAGTCTAGGGATACTTTAGTAATCATAATAGGCTACTTAATTAATTAAATTATCAACTTAATTAATTAATTTAAATGGGCAAAACCGAAATCACAAAGCAATTTCCAGATTTCGGTTAAAACAAGAAAAAGACAACCTAGTACCCAACCTAGGATTGTCCAAAGGATTGGTTATGGTCCTAACGGCTTAAGGGTACTTTATTAACTATATTAGGTCACATAATTAATTAAATTAGAAATTTAATTAATTATTTTAAATTGTCAAAAAGAAATCGTTACACCAACCTAGTATAATTCACGAAACATCCTAGTACTTAACCAAGGATGATTCTAAAGTGTTGATTATGGTTCCAAAGAATTAGGTGTACTTTAGTACTTACCCTATATCCCTAAATTATTTAAATTAAGAAGTTATTTAATTAATATAAAGTCAAAATGTTGACCGAAACCTTAGTCAACACCAATTTCCAGATTTTCAAAGAAGTCCACATTCTCCTATGTTTAGTCAACTTAGGATGGCCATTTTGGTAATTAATTAATAGGTTTATTAAATTTACTTGTTAAACCTAAGTTGTATAATTAAATATCAGTTCCTAAACCTAAAAATCACGATTAAAAACATTGAGAATCACGACGCTAAGGCAGAAGGCGACAAACCACAAAAAAACGTAGAACGCTAAAGATTTCTTAGGCGAATTCAAGGTTTTCTTCAAGGTTTCGTGCAAGGTGATATTCGTAGATTAAATGCTACACAAGGTATGGGTTTATATCGTGGAATTATGTCTCCAATAGAACTTTCTTTCCAATGATTCAAAGATCTTGAAAACTAGGGTTGTTCCCGTGTTCTCGTCGGACACCCTTGTCCCTAGTCTCCTTTTCGATTCAATGTTTAATATGTTAGAGATCATGTTGTTGGTATGTGGTGCTGGATGATCTTGTTTATAATGTTCTTGAATAACGAATGTCGAATAAACCTATGAACATATAATCATACATAGTAAAACGGTAATAATGTGAATTAAGAATTGATAATGTGCTAGTCACGTGTGTAATTGTTTAAGTGTTGATGTGTTTTTACGAATGTTTTCTTGCTGTTATTGTGACGTTATGAAGATGATAAAGTAAACAAATGTTAATATGATGTTGTCCAAGAGGTTCAAAAACGTTATCATTAAAGCCATAAACTAAGATTGGCTTAAAACACATCTATGAAATCATATCTTTAATGAATTGCCTATCTTATGCCAACAAATTGGCTAACACTACTTTATCAAAAAGAACGCATGCAAATGGCTATGTTTTTATGTAAATGATGGAAATATTAGCTAATGGTCATACATATTCAATTTAAATATGAACATACGAAAAATTGGCCTATGCCAACAAAAATGGTTATGTAGTTTAATATCCAAAATTTTGAGGCAAATACTAATTATATGTCAATCTTGTGTAGTAAGAGTATCAAATATATTACAAGAACTTATAAAGTAATTCAATGAACCAATAACCAAGGGCATTCGTTCATTGGGACAACTCCCAACATGCTCTAAAATAATGAACTATGAACATGTGTAACTCATTGAAAGAAATGGTCATCGTCCATAAATGATGACGTGAGTTATAAATAATTATAGGGGTCTTAATTGAGTAAGTGAGAAGAATGGGGTGTTACATAAAGTGAGACAAGTCTTACTTACACCTAAGTAACTATGTTAAAAGAATACTCACGAATGAAGGTTTTAGAATGTGTGAGACGAGTCTCACTAACACCTAGGGATGATATGTAAGTACAATCCACATTTCATCAATGTAATGTAAGGATGATATGTAAGGACAATTCACATTTCATCAATGTAAAGTAAGGATGACAATTCACTAAGAGAGTAAGTAAATCTCAATCTTAATGTACACTTCCATAATGCTTGAGTCAACTCTAAATGATTAAGAAGATAAACAAACTGAGCACAACATCGATATACTAGTTGTGAGCATGTTCTTGAACATGTAAGTCTCATGAGAGGAGTCTACCACCGAGGTGGATAAATAGTCTCCTTAAGATCCTATTCTTCGAACTATGCTAGCCAACATAGGAACTAGCAAGTGGTTTCCACCTAAGCGAGATAGGTATGTTCGGCTTCACTTTGGCCGGTGATTCCACCTCTTTTCGTTCTAAGGAAGACACCGGATTTCATGTTTATCTCACATGATCTATGTCAGTTAATGGTCACGACATGTTCTTGGTTCACCATAGTCTTGAGCCACTTCTTTCTGAACACTTGAGATGGATTTGCCTTAGCTGGGAATCACCCCTTCTCGGTGTGGGGCAGACACATGATTTCATGAGTAGCTCACATGATCTAGATTCATTTTAACCGGTGAATCACCTCTTATCAGTGTGGGAAAGACACTGGATTTCATGTTAAGCTTGCATGATCTTATTCCTAATGATGTCACTATGAAAGTGAGAGCGAATGATGATGATGGAACGTATGTTCAAAGTGAGCATTGAAGAGGAGCTTAAGAATGTCAATTGTCAATATCACACTCATGAAGTTTCAGCAAATAAAGGGAGAAACCAATTAAGATTGGCCTATAATGAGTTCTTATAAGATGCCAATTAAGGGAAGTAACGAAATAGATGTAAGTAACGCAATAGATGGATTAGCCAATAGAGAATGGCTTATGAAATGTTAATGAATACATAGTGTAAAGAATGACTCACTATGAGGTAGGGAAATCATTCCTTAGTCCTAGGATTACTTACATCGATTCATTGTGGGTAGGGACTACAATGAATCATTGCACTTGTAAGTAAAACATAGGACTAAAGGAATTATTGAACTAAACAACAAGAAGAATAAAGAGATCGAAAAATGAACTAGGTCCCCAAAGAGGATCTCTCGGGTTTGGGCCATCATATTTTCAAATCCTCGCCTGAGTGGTTCTAAAATTATGTTGATTATAGTAATGTCTTGTGACCCATATAGAAAATCAGTTGTGTGGTTTGAATGCATTAAAATACATCATATTCATACCACAATTCACAAGTACGAATTAGGAAAGTCTAATGACTAGACTTTCCATAAATAGCAATGTTGCTTAGGAAGAACTTTCATTAATCATGCATAGCTTTATGTGTACGTTTCCATACACCCATACTTAGTACAAGTGGTGTTGTAACCTTATACAGTTTACTATTTTTATAGGTGTAGGTCAGAGGACAGATTGACGACACCTGCAGCGGATTGGACTTCAGTATTTCTCCAGACCATTTGGTAGGTCCTCTTGATTTTTAGAATGCTACTGCCTTGTCTAGCGTTAGATATAGACATAGCTAGTGGATATTGTCCCTAGCGTTTCCTTCACATTTTATTTCGAAGTTTTTTGTAATAAGGCCGTTTTTTGCAAACCTATTTATGAGATATTCATATTATGTTTCTAATTGATTCTTATGATAGATGGTTGTTTCATTTACGTTGAGCTTACTATATGATGCAATTAAGTATTAACTATATGAAGTCTATGTAAATTTCATACTTATAAATTTTTTTGAATTTTCTGATAAAATTAACCATATGAATGTGATGAATGTAAGAAGAGCCTTGTCTGGGACCTCTGAGAGGACAAGGACGGCGGTTGCGATTCAGATTGCAGAATCCAGGTTGTGAAAAAATTATTAGGAAAGACCTCCAAAAATTCCCTTACTATGGGGACCGATTCAATGGGAGGAACTTTGCAATCTAAATCTTTGACTCTTACAATGTTGTATAGACACCCTTTAAAGATCATTTTACAAGCTTTTAGACAAGAAATGATACAACCTCTTGGAATAGAATTTCGCCCCTTCCACTTTAAGACGGGTTCATTTGGAAAATTGAACTTGACAATTCGTGTTTTATAGTCAGTGGAAGAAAAATAATCATGCAACCAATCCATTATAAAAATGACATCAAAATCCAACATATCTAATTCTACTAGTTCAACGTAAGTAACTTTGTTAGTAAACATTATAGGACAATTTCTATATACCCTCTTTGCAACCACCGATTCACCTAACAAGGTAGTTACCACAAATGGTTCATTTAGGACATCGGTCAAAATGATAAAGTAGCACCAGGATCAAGTAAAGCATATACATCAATAGAGAAAACTTTCAACATACCGTTCACCACACCGGGAGAAGTCTCTTGCTCACCCCTAGAGTGAAGATGATAAATTGATTCTTCTTCGGAGCATCGACATTAGAACCACTTGCTTGAGATTGACCACTACCCTTGTCTTGACCCTTCAAATTTGAGTAATCTCGAACCTTGTGCTCAATTTTACCACTTTCTAAACAATTTCCCGTTCCAACTAAGCATTTGCCCACATGATCTTTCAACACTTGGTACAAGTAGGATTTTTACTAGGTAAGTTTCAAATCTTTCCCTTACGGGACATAGGATTAGGCACCCTATCATCACGAGCTTTGGGGAAATTGGAAGGAACTTGATTGGAGAACCTCTTTTTGAACCTTGGTCTGTCTTGAATATCAAGCCTACCCTTTGAAGAACCACCATCATATGACCTTGCCATATTAGCATATCTACTCTTCTTCTTAACCCTTCCCTCCTCTACTTATTAGGTATGAACCATGAGACAAGAAATATTCATATTATCATGTATCATAGACGAACGACATTGTTATTTCAAGTCATCGAACACTCCCATCACAAAGAGGTTAATCTCATCCCTAGTGTCAGAAACCAAAGAAGGATCATACTTTGATAACTTAGTAAATTTCAAAGATTAGTCAAGCACACTCATACCTCCTTAAAGAAAGTTGATATATTCTTCCACCTTAGCTTCTCTCTTTTCTCTAGGAAAGAACCTATCAAGAAAACCCTTCTTGAAAATGTCCCAGATCACCAGACCACCCCTTAATGGTGTATTGTCTCTCCATTGGACGTACCAAGCTTGGGCCACGCCCTTGAGTTGGTATGTGGATAACTCAGCCTTTTCACTAGTAGTCAACCCCATAGCATAGAGGATTTTGTAGAATTCATCAATGAACTCTTGGGTGTCTACCTTTACTTTGGACCCATACAAAGTAGAGGGATTCATCCTTGTGAAATCCCTCAAGAGGGAGGCCATGGCGCTAACATGTTGGTTTCCTAGGGGTACCACCTCCCGGTTATCTTGGGCTGTCATTGATTGATCTTGAGTAATGATGATTTGTGCTTGAGTAGTAATGGATTGGGATATTTGGATAAAGGCTTCCCTTATATCCCCATCCCACAAAGACGGAGGATTGGCCTGAGCTTGATCATCATTAGAAACTTCTTCAAGAGGAGGATCTTTATTGCCATAGGGAAGAACTCCCGCATTAAACATCTCTTCATCAAGTCTTCGTGCGGCTTCCTTTCAAGGTTATTCATACTTATAAGAACAATACAAGTTTTAGGTGAACACACACATAAAGTAGAATCTAGAGGCACGATATTGGATTTCAAAGAAAATGAGAATTTCCTAAGCATCATATAGTTTGTCACTCCTAATTGTAGCACGTTTCAATATAACGAATAAGAACCTACATAGATGTGGTTTAACGAGCCATCAATCCTAAATATATTAAACCTCATGCTCTGATACCAAGTTTGTCACATCCGAGGAGCACCCCCTAGAAGAAAATGGTGTCGTCCTCCTCAAAGAGGACTAAGACTAACCTCTAAGAATACGTCATTACATTTCATAGGTTAAATTAGCAGAAAATTTAGAACATTTTATTTACTTCTGCATTGAGGTTTACTTATACCTCTCACTTACACATAATATATATTTAGCGAGCATACATAGACCCTTCTTATAAGAAGAATACATAGTCTTCTACTTTTAGGAGACACACACATACACACACACACACACACACACACACACATATAAGTTACATTTCATAGTCTTAAAACGGATGTTTCATATTAAACCATCTAAACAAGAGTATAACAATTGGGCATAGCCCATACATCAATCAAATAAAACCACATATAGGCTATACAATCATAGTACTCAAATGAAATATAATAAAAAAGAGTATTTAAGATATTTGATTGATGTATGGGCTATGCCCAATTTTTATACTCTTGTTTATATGGTTTAATATGAAACATCCGTTTTAATACTATGTAATGTGTGTGTGTGTGTGTGTGTGTGTCCATATGCCCACACAACATAAAATCATGCTAAAGAGGGACATTTCAAAAAAGTATGCAATTTTCTTTAAAAAGCCTTATGCACATTCAAGAAACCATACCAATGAATAAGAGATTTTTATTATGTCTAGACCATGTACATTACAAGACCAACAATATAAAGTCTAGTCAAGCCAACTTACTTATCAACATAATTGAATATACAATCGAGATAAATCTAACATTAAGTTATTAAATCAATAAACATGCGTAAGAGCTGATAACATCATAAACAAACCAACACCATAACTCATGAACCCTCATTAATTACACTAGTGCAATGACTAAGTAAAGCCCCCTAACCTTACTAAATCAAGTAAGAAAAATAAGAACCATAAACAATGTCCAACTTCACATAGCATGTCATTAAGAGTACATAACATCATACTTTAGCAGTAGAGACCAAACACATATTCATAAGTGAAAAAAACATCATATAGTGTCATCAACATCTAAGATAATCATATACATATCATTTACATATATAAGAATGTACATATATAAGAACATCCTTCTAAGGCTTACTTCAAGTCCAGCTGGTGCAATGTATAGGTAGAGTCCCATACCCCTACCTAGACCAAGCTAAACCCCTTAGGTCATCCTAGTTAGAGTTTATTTTATTAATTAGTTTTTATTTCGGGAACATCTTTCCATAGCTGACGTAGACCACATTAGCTAATCTGGAATCCGGTTTCATGGAAATCTACACCGAAGGAAGGCACACTACTTGCCAAGGTAGTACAAAAACATGAACATAGAATTTACATGGATCCACTAGCTAGTATTCCTATGGAGGCAACATAGTTTAACAACTAGGAAATATAGTTGGGATCCTCTTTATGCTACATGCATAATAGTCTCCAATCTCATGAGTACAATACTGAAACTACCTTCCCTATGTTAGAAGGGATACTCCTCACTTTAGTTCACTCGGTGCTAAGCTAGAATCCCTTTTGAAATTTGTTTAATGCTTTTATTATTCATCATAGCTTAATATAGGTCATAGGGTCTATCCCTTATATAATCATCATCATCATAGCTCAATAATAATTGCGTGAGTGTTATCCTTTCATTATAATTCATACATGTGAGGTTAGAACATTTATATAACTACATCAGGATAAGGCACATTGGTTATAACATTTACATCTTAGCCAACAACTCACAATCCATAGTTTAAGAAATCTCAACTAAACATCATACCAATCATATCAATCTTTATATAAGGTATACTTCAATACAATATCATCACTTAATCACATGTAATCACAATTGAAGTAAGGAATACATATCACAAGACTTACCCAAACTCTTTCAGAATTCCATCATCAAGGTCTTACCATCAACCCTCCAATTCAACCCAAAAATGGGTGTAATATCATCATACAATACTAACAAACATAATAATGTAATTCAATTGACTAACTACACAACAATTCATAAGTAGTTCATAGGCTAGAATTAGAGACTTAGGTCAAGTTCATGATCTACTTCACCACTAGGTCAATTACTCAAGAACTAGCATATTGAATTACAATACATCACAATCTACTTATAATTGAAATAATAACAATATAAAATAGTAATTCACACATTAATCAAGCTAATTGTATCAGTACTACACAGTTCAATTCAAGATCGCAACCTAGGGTTTGGGGAAATGGTCATCTTTCCACAAACTAAGTCAATGCATCAAGAATTAGTATAATGTAACCATAATATATGAAAATATACTCATTATAACAAAAAGGAATCATGAACAAAGCAATTCACAAGATAAATTTCGTAATCGAAGAAAACCCACTTAGAACTTAACTTTTTGAACTCAATTTGGAGGAACCCTTTGGGGAAAAAGATCCCAAAGGCGAAAGGAATCCAATACCTTAATAATTGATGAAGTTTGATGGAGAAACTTGATCCTTTGCAGCCCTATAATCCTTATTTTCTATTTCTTCAATGGGAATTCTTTGGTAGAGAGAAAGAAGAGAGAAGGAGGAACAATTTGGGTTTGGGAAATTATGAGGGTTATGTTAGTTTAATAAGGTTAGGGTCTTTATATATGTCAATGAATAACTTAATTAGACCTCCCTTAAACCCTAAATAATTAAATTACCACCTAATTAATTCATTTAACTTATCCTAAAATGATCAGCAAAATAATCTCTTTGACAGACGAGACCACGTCCACGCCCCTTTTGTCTGTCAACGACTAAGGGACCAACCATCCTGTTGGTCCGTCGTTTTGGTCAGAAAGTTTCCAAAATGATCCCTTCAAAATTTTGGCTATGTATTTATATATGTAGGCATCGACACCCCATCAATTCACCAACGGATCATCGCCTGTACTCGTCGATGGACACTGCCTTTTGGCAGCATTTTGCCAAATTGCGAGGGACATTTGTTGGTCCTAGGGGAGTCGTACCCAGATGTTTCGACTATAAACTAACTCTAATACTTGTTAGACACGTTACCACAAAATTCCATCATTTTTAGACTCTTAAAACTTAGTCAAATAGGCTAAGACACACTAGCACCTCTTGAATTAGTATCTGTACGTCATGGACGTTCCTTGATGTTTGGATTCTAAAACTTCCTAAAAGACTCAAATGCATTATAATTGACTTTAAAACAGTGACACAACCTTTAGACACAGATTTTAGGCTCTATATTAGACTTTAAATTTCCGGAGTATTACATTCCCCCCCCCCTTCGGAACATTCGTCCCCGAATGACACAAAAATTCTTTTAGAGGAAGGAATAGACTCAAGACTAGCAGCCCAACAAACAACAACAAATCAAATATGAGTTATAACATCAATCATGGTATTTACATATATCAACTCCAAACATCAATTATTATACATACGAGCTTCAAATCACAACATGAGAAATTTCCTTCTCACAATATCATTAGCTCAACATATCACTACGTAGTCAATTATGTTACAACTCAAACGATCAACATGCCCAATATCATTTCATAAAGACTCACCATATTAAAATGCACAACATAACTCAAAACAAGTAAAATTGTCGGACAATTTTCAAGTCTATAGGCATAATTTTACTTTAATTCACTGTAACATGAAAATTTTGCAAAACTTCACCAAAAATTAAAAAAACTTCATGTTTAGTCATTATATCACCATTAGAAACAAAAACTAACTTATTTTCAAATTGGTGAGGGTAACGGGACATCATGTCAGCCTCAACTTCCAATATTACACCCTAAACTAGGTGAGTCTTTGATAACACCTTTACGGAAGCCACCTCTTTATTACATAACTTCTTTACTTGTCTATCAAGGATTCAAACTGGAACCTCCTCATAAGAGAGGATCTCTCAAACACCTAGACCTTCGATAGGAAGAATGGACTCGTGATAACCGATACACTTATTAAGCATCAAAACATGGAACACTAGATGAACCGAAGCCAATTCACTAGGAAACTTCAACTCATATGCAACCTTACCAATCTTTTGCAAGAATTTATAGGTACCCACATAACGAGGACTCAACTTCTCTTTATCGCCAAATCTAACCACCCCTTTCATAGGAGAAATTGTTAGATACACCTTATCACCTTCGTCAACCTCTAAGTCTATTTTGCTATGGTCTCCATAAGACTTTTGCGGTCTATAGGCTGTTTTCAACTGGTCCCTTATAATATGAACCTTCTCAAAAATCTTATATATCAAATCAGGACCTAAAAGTGAAGACTCCCCTACTTCAAACCATCCAATTGAAGATCTACATCTCCTACCATACAAGGCTTCATAAAGAGCCATGACTATAGATTAATGACAACTACTGTTATGAGCAAACTAAACTAAAGGCAAGTGTTTATCCCAATTTCCTTTGAAATCAATTATATGAGCTCTAAGCATATCTTCAAGGGTTTGAATAATCCGCTCCGCTTGACCATCCATTTGAGGATGAAAAGAGGTCCTTAACTTCACCTTGGTACCCAACCCTTTTTGGAATGACCTCTAAAATCTAGAGGTGAATTGTGCGCCCCTATCCGATATGATGGATAACGGAATACCATGGCGATACACAATCTCACCTTTGAAGATCCTTGCATAATCCTCCGCTGAGTAATTGTAATTGACGGGAATAAAATGAGAGGATTTGTTCAACCTATCCACAACCACCCATATAGAGTCATATTGCTTTTGTGATCGAGGAAACCCTACCACAAATCCATATTTATGACTTCCTACTTCAAAGTAGGAACTTAGATTTCTTGTAGTAAACCACCCGAGTTTTAGTGTTCAACTTTCACTTGTTGGATATTTAGACATTTTGCTACGAATTCCGCTATGTCCTTCTTTAGGCCTTCCCACCAAAACACTTCCCTAAGGTCAAGATACATCTTTGTAGAACCCGGATGGATTGAGTAATGGGACCCATGAACTTCCTCAAGAATCCGGTTCCTCAAGCCATCTAAATTGGGAGCACACAACCTTTCTTGATACCTCAAGACACCATCCCTCCCTAAAGAGAATGCCTCATTATGCTTACCATAGCCTACTTCTTCAACTCCATCAATGGTTGATCAAAGTGCTTTTTGGACTTCACCTCAACCACTAAACATGATTCGGAGTTATGATGCACCATAAAACCACCATTCAGAGAATCTTCCAATCTAACCCCAATTAAGCAAACTGATGAATATATTTCACTCAGTGTTTCTTGGCTTCATCTATATGAGACACACTACCCATGGTCATGCAACTTAGATCATCCGCAACCACATTGTCTTTGACAGGATGGAAGAGAACACTCATTTCATAATCATTCAAAAATTCCAACCACCTTCTTTGTCGGAGATTTAACTCCTTTTGAGTAAACATATATTGAAGACTATTGTGGTCGGTATACACATTAACATGGACCCCATACAAATAATTTTCATGGCAAATACCACGGCCACTAACTCAAGATCATGATTTGGATAGTTCTTCTTATGCACCTTATGTTGCCTAGAGGCATAGGCTACTACTTTCCCATGTTGCATAAGCACACACTCCAAGCCCACTCGGGATGCATCACAATACACAATGAAGATCTTGGACCCTCTGGTAAAGTCAACACCAGAGCGCAAGTAAGCCTACCCTTCATGATTTGGAAGCTACTTTAACATGCCTTCGACCATTCAAACTGTCACATCCCAAGACCACACCCTAGAAGTTAGGGTATAATCGCTGATTGTAACTGGCGTACTTGACCTGTCGGAGGTCTTATACAAGCCCTTTCATATCATTCATCGCATAAACATAGTGAAAAGTAGTGCAGAATTAAAACTTTTCACAAAACATAACATGGTCTTTAAAAATTCTTACATATAAAGCAATAGGAAATACTAAGTCTCAATCTCATCATCTTAAGAAAGAAGAATACTTGGGACATGGCGCATACTTCAAGATACTAATAAAGAAATACTTAGTCTATTACAATACTTCAAATGGAAAACATAAAAGACATATATGCCCTCGAGTCAAATGAGGACATACTTCAACTTCTCTTGAATGATTCTATGGTCAAAGTCTTCCTTCCCAAAAGCTCCTCACCTACCAAGAACTATATAGATAGATAAAATCATGGAGTTAGTACAACCACATGTACTAAGTATAGCATTAAGCATAAAAATCATAAAAACAAACTTATATTGGAAATATGCATCTTTTCATTTATAAATATATTATAATCATAAGAACAACATTTAAAAACTTGGAAATACATAAGATAACATTTAAACAACAAAGCATATTTTAGAGATCACTTTACCGTGAACCATTCACTGTTACAGTGAATTATTTCACTGTACAGTGAAGATGTTTATTCATAACTTAAGACACCCTTATAACGTAATCTTCTCACGTAAAGCTATCTTAAGATTCATTTAAGTAAAAAAAAGAGAGACCACCCATACACCAAGTCTAGATGTACCTAAACAACCCTTAATAGTACTTATAATATTCACATAAACACTTCAAGACAACAAACATATCAATACATAGACACTATAACATTTCATCATCAAAGGCTATCAAAAGAATTACTTAAGTAGATCAAGAAGATAACGTCCATAATTGATCTCTTCAAGACTACCTAAATAATCCTTAAGACTACCTATGTTTTGATCATCTCCACATAATCAACATCTTCCCTAACTAGCATCATTCTTAAGCCTCATCTAGGTAAGATAAGAGGTGACCATTTCTATACCCCCTTCTCACCCTAACTAGACAACCATTAACTACTCTAGATAGGTACTTATTCCATTTACATACTTCAAAACGTAACTCATTAGTTCATTAAGATTCAAAAATCACATAAATGACATTCAAGTAATGGTCGTAGATAAGACTTAGGGACTCTAACTAACACCTTCAAAGCCTATTTGGCAATGTCTTAATAGCATCCCATACCACAACCTAAACTTTATAGAACTTCTGTAGTATTAATAAGTATCCCATAAGATGAGAATAGGCAATAACCGACACAGACCATGATAGCTAGGCATAGAATCCGGATTTCTAACCTACTTTGATGAGGGTGTTCTACTTGCCAAGGGTAGAACTAGGACACATCCCATGTAGGCACATGGTTAAGGAGTATGAAGGGATTTTATGCACTCTAGTCTCATTCTCAAGTAGAGGTACATTGAACTCTAGTCTCATTCTCAAATAGATCTACTTCCCATTACATAATCACTCGGTGCTAGCCTTGGTTCTTATATAGTAATTGGCATTAAAGAATCAGATGAAAAGGGTTCCTTATTTAGTTCATAACCAAATCACATTCACCCTACCAAAGAGGTCCACTAGAGCTACCTTTCAATGGCGACTAAGATAGCTCATTATGACTTTCCTAAGGATTAATATGATGTCATTCCATCCAATTGAACTTAAGTCCACCATTTCTTTACATGAAGGATACGATTATGGCTCTCCACTTCAACATTCATAACATAACCTTTACCACGTACATGACCTTCTTAGCATTCTCTAAGGTCTCACATATATCATTCATACATGACAAGGGTGCACAAATCCAACCTAGTCAAGACATCTCATATTCTTATATCATTCATACATATGTAAAGTAAGGGACACAAATCTACCAAATAAGAGACAACATTCTTTTCCCTTATCCCATAGAACATATCAATCTTTTGAGCACTTAGGAATGACCCTTATCTTCTTAATGTCATTTTATACATTCATATATCATTATCAATATAACCATCATAACTCATATAGCAAGTAGGAACAATCATGTATCAACATCTAAGACTACACATATAAGCACATAGTCACAGACTGCATGATAACCTACATAACATCTATAGAATACATATAGTTTCACATTGCTTAATATGTTGATAGATAAAATCATACTTTGCATAATCAACTACAAAATAGTCACATTACTTCAAGTAGTGCTGACAAGGCCATGATCATCATATTGCACAAAGTAACGCCGACAAGGCCATGTCAATTCACATAACACCACCACCATAAGTGGACCATACCAATCACAACATAATTGAAATATAACTAACATTAAAGTAAGGGAAATATAAAAGTTTACCCCTTCAACATCCTCAACACCTCAACTTGATCTTAATTTGCTAATTCATCCAATTCAATAACATAAGACCCTTACCAATGGCCTTGAACAATAATTCAACGTAGAAACTATGAAAATAAATGAAACTAGGTCAATTCAATAGATATTCATCCATCTAATATAACCTAGATATGAATTGAATACATTTCTTATATCATTAAAAAGCCCATAGAAATCTACACTAGAATTCAACAACATTAGGTTAATATCAAGTAACCCATAGCTTAGTCAAAAATCTAGGGTTCATCCAATTCATGGGTTCATAGGAAATTTAGGTTAAAATAATCAAGAAAATATCAATCAAATCATTATTCAATGTTTAGAAATCATCAATGCAAGAACCCATGGTAGAATCATGAAATTGGACAATTCAACTTGAAAACTTTAGAAAACATCTTGAGAATTGGGGCTCCTTGATGAAGAGAGTTTTAAGGATCAATATCCATACCTTTATGAAGCTAATTCTTCACTTTGATGAAGAATTTCCACTCAATACGTCACACCAAGCTCTTCCTTGATTTTAGACTTCAATGGAGTCTTTGGTAGAATTCTAAGGCCTTGGGAATTTGATATGGAAGAATGAAATATTCTAAGTGTTAAACACTTATATACTTGTGTAAATACCCAAAAGACCCTTATAGAACCGCCAAAGTCTATTTTTTGAAGTGGGGTCAGTGAATGCACGTAATCATACATTCCACAAACGACTGCCCATCGACATGGCGTCAGTCCACAAACGGACCGTGCTGCCCACCGTCGATTGGGTCAGAGTTGGATGTGGATCCGTATCCTTCCCCAGTTTGAGTCTCAACCTACGACACCAGAGAATCCCAGTTCTTTGACCTACGGACCGTTCTTTGGTCCGTGGTCTAGGGACAAAGACTTCCCATAGATGAACTACCCATCGACGGGACGTAGGTCCACTTACGAGCCATCAGGTCCATTGTCGATGGATTCAGAGACTTGGAACATGTACATTATCCATACAGGATAAGTGCCTACCCACTTCCATCACGCAGGAACCGTCGACCAGGAAACAAGCCATTTATTGACTTCCGTAGGTGAGGCTGCCTTGGGCTGTCCTAGCCACCAACTTGGGTCCTTCTTCAAGGACCCTTGGATTGTCCTTGGGGATAATTTCCTGGACATTTCCAACCGAAATACGATCTTCTATGAGTTTATCACCTCTCTCATAAATTTCTTCTAAAACGAACACATAAAACTCGATGAAACACGCCTAGATACACAAGGTCATTTCAAGGAGCATCTTTCTAATGTCATGGACGTTCTTGGACGTTTGACCTCCAAACACCAAGAAACTTGACACACTGCCTATATATGCTATAATAACTCATTTAAAGTCTTAATACCTCATGAATGACACATAAACACATAGAACCACATCTGAGGCATATAGGTAACTTAGTTGTCCAACGTCTTGGTCTTTCCTTGACATTTGACTTCCAATGCACCTAATACTTTAGCAATGCCTCTACACCATATATACGACCTATTTAGGATCTTATACCGTCACGACCAATATGTTAGGATCTAGTTCACCTAAGTCATTTTCGGGGCCTTACAATCTCGCCCACTTGGATAACATTCGTCCTCGAATGACACTTGCCACTCTCCGACCACTTCCAAGATTAGAGATTTAACTAGAAGCTAATAAAATTCCATACAACAAAAATTCAATAAGAAAATATCAATTTCATAGAGCCAAGTGATTTATAACACAATAAGAAACTAGAAAACCATTCTATACTCATTATGCTACAAATCTCAAATGCTTCATTCCAAATAGTAAAAACTAATTTTATATTCAATATCATACTTATATACATCAGTTCTAACAATATTACAATAATTTTAGACCCAAGAATCAATTAGTCAATTTCTCCAGAATTTTACAGTGAGCAGTCCCAATGCTAGTGAGTTTTGGCAATTTTTTAAAAAATACTATTTTTAGGCAATTCATGATATAAAAATGGTAATATGCAAAGTAACATCATATAAACACATCTTACGACATAATCATGACTTCATAAAATACACTATGCAGGAAGTTAATGAAACTCAATTTCAACAAAACTCCTAAACATCATGCACATGCAGCATGCTTCTATATCACTATATCCCATTTACTAAATATACTCCCCCACTTAGTAGGAACTCATATTACCAAGAAGAAGAAAAGATAACTTACCAACATCATCATCACTCTAATTCTCATCCGGCTTTGATCCTCTTGCCCGGAGTGCATAGAAATGCCAATTTATTGGAGCATCTTCCTTTGGGGCACTAGGAGAAACTTGCTTACTCTCCCTTCCTCTAGCAGCAATGGTAGGACAATCTCTCACCTTATGATCATCCTTACCACAACCATAGCAACCACTAGTACCGGCTAGACACTTCCCATAATGTCTCTTCCCACAAGTGACACATGTAGTCTTTTCATTTTGAGAACCAACTCCTTTCTCAAATATCACCGTAGAACTCCAAGGCTCTTCTTGAGTTTGAGCCCTATTCTTATTTGCTCATGATCATTAGAACCACCCCTTTTAATGTTTCTAGCCATCCTCCTATGTTTAGACTCTTCAATTGCTCTTGCATACACTGTGAGTCTAGCTACGCTCATATCATCACGTAACATCGCCGTGCGACATTCTTCCCTTACTAAGTCGACTACACCCGTCATGAAACGACTCATATCATCCCTTGGATTTGCCACAAGAGAGGGAGAATATTTGGACATCTTAGAGAAGTTCAAAGAGTATTCCTCAAAATTCATATTACCTTGCTTGAGATGGATAAAATCGTCTACTTTAACTTCCCTCATCTCACGTGGAAAGTATTTACCAAGAAAAACATCCTTAAATTCTTCCCACTCAATAGGACCACACTCCTCCGGCCTATTGTCTTTCCATTGTGTGTACCACACTTGAGCCACATCTTTCAATTGATACGAAGCCAACTCTGCTTTTTCCCAAGATATTACTCTGATAGCATGCACTATCTTGTACACCTCATCTATAAACTCTTGGGGATCATCTCCTACCTCAGAGCCAAGAAAGATAGGAGGATTCATCCTCACAAAATCTCTCAACCTAGAGGTCATACTAGTCTCCACCACATTCTCCCTAGGCCCCATACTCACATTCACATGAGTCGTTACGGCTCGGAAAAAAGCAAGCAAAGCCTCCCTAATATCCCTATTACTCAAGTTTGGGGGATCATCCCCTCCTCCCACATTTGGGACTTGATCACATTGAGCACCTTGAGAAACTTTCTCAACTTCCTCAACTTGAGGTGGAATCTCCTCTTGCACCTCATTCTCCCCCACTCACCTAGCCGGTGTCCTCTTCGTATTCATTTTTTCCTGAAAGACAAGGAAAACCATAAAAAGAGTACTCATACATTTAACTATACGACACGACATAAGAGGAAAAAGGAAGGAAAACTCTATCGTCCTATAGCCTCTTTCCCATAGATGTGTCGCAACTCACATCGATGGTCAAGACTCTACTAGACTTGCCTTGATGAGACTTTTTGATTCCTAATACTACTTTCACAAACCTATGCACTGATACCAAGCCTGTCACATCCCAAGACCACATCTTAGAAGTAAGAGATGATCTCGGATTGTATCCGGCGTACTCTACCTTTCGAAGGTCTTATACAATCTCTTTCATATCATTCATCGCATAAACATAGTAAAAACTAGTGCGGAATTAAAACTTTTAACAAAACATAACATAGTCTTTAAAAACTCTTTCATATAAAGCAATAGGAAATACTAAGTCTCAATCCCATCATATTAATACAATAGAATACTTGGAACACGGCCCACACTTCAAGATACTAATATAGAAATACTTAGTCTATTACAATACTTCAAATAGAAAACATAAAGACATATATGCCCTTGAGTCAAATAACGACATACTTCAACTTCTCTTGAACATTGCTATGGTCCAAGTCGTCCTTCCCAAAAGCTCCTTACCTACCAAGAACAATATAGATAGATAAAATCATGGAGTTAGTACAACAACATGTACTAAGTATGACATTATGCATAAAAATCATGAAAACGGACTTGTATTGGAAATATGCATCTTTTCATTTAAAAATCATATTATAATCATCAGAACAACATGAAAACACACACAATAACATTTAAACCAAAAATCATATTGTAAAGATCACTTTACAGTGAACTCATTCACGGTTACAATGAATTATTTCACTGTATAGTGAAAATGCTTATTCTTCACTTAAGACACCCTTTAGCATGTAATCTTCTCACTTAAATCTATCCTAAGATTCACTTAAGTCACAAAAATATAGACCACCCATACACCCTCTCTAGATGTGCCAAAACCACCCTTAAAATTACTTTTAATGAGTTATATACACACTTCAAGACATCAAACATATCAACACATAGAGACTATGCCATTTCCTCATCAAAGGCTATCAAAAGACTTACTTAAGTAGATCAAGAAGAAAAGTTCATGATTGAACTCTTCATGACTACCTAAATAAGCCTTAAGACTTCCTAAGTTTGATCACGTCCACATAATCAACATCTTCCCTAACTAGAGTCATTCTTAAGACTCATCTAGGTAAGATACTAGGTGACCATTCCTATGCCCCCTTCACACCTTAACTAGACATCCCTTAACTACTCTAGATAGGTACTTATTCCATTTACATACTTTGTAACGTAAGTCACTTGTTCATTAGTTCATTAAGACTCATACATCACATAAATGACTATCAAGTAATGGTCTTAGACAAGACCTAGGGACTCTAACTAACACATTCAGAGCCTTTTGTGCAATGTCTAGATAGCGTCCCATACAACCACCTAAACTTCATAGAACTTCTCTAGTATTAATATGTATCCCACAAGATGAGAATAGTCAATAACCGACATAGACCATGATAGCTAGACATGGAATCCGGAGTTCTAACCCACTCCGATGAGGGTGTTCTACTTGCCAAGGGTAGAAATAGGACACATCCCATGTAGGCACATGGTTAAGGAGTATGAAGGGCTCATATGCACTATAGTCTCATTCTCAAGTAGAGCTACATTTTACTCTAGTCTCATTCTCAAGTAGAGATACTTCCCATTACATAATCACTCGGTGCTAGCCTTGGTTCTCATAGAGTAATTGACATTAACGGATCACATGAAAAGGGTTCCTTATCTAGTTCATAACCCAATTATATTCATCCTACCAAAGGAGTCCACTAAGGCTACCTTTCAATGGCGACAATTATAGCTCATTATAAATTCCCTAAGGATTAATATCATGTCGTTCCAGCCAATTAACCTTAAGTCCAACATTTATTTTCATGAAGGATACCATTACGACTCTCGACTTAAACATTCATATCATAACCTTTAGCGAGTACAAGGCCTTCTTAACATCCTCTAAGGTCTCACATATATTTCATTCATACATGACAAGGGTACACAAAGCCTACCTAGTGAAGACATCTCATATTTACATATCATTCATACATATGTCAAGTAACGGACAGAAGTCTACAAAACAAGACACAACATTCTTTTCCCTTATCACATATAGCATATCATTCTTTTAAGCACCTAAGAATCACCCTTATATTCTCAATGTCATCCTATACATTACTATATATTTATAAATATAACCATAATAACTCATATAGTCAATTAGGAACAACCATGTATCAACGTCTAAGACTACACATATAAGCACATAGTCATAGTCTAATATAATAACCTACATAACATCAATAGATCACATATACTTTCACATTGATTAACATGTAGATATCATCATACTTTGCATAATAAACCACACAAATAGTAACATTACTTCAAGTAGTGCCGACAAAGCCATGGTCATTATATTTGCATAAAGTAAAGCCGACAAGGCCGTGTCAATTCACATAACACTGCCACCATAAGTGGACCATACCAATCACAACATAATATAAATATAAACAAAATCATAATAAGGGAAATAGGGCAGCTTACCCTCTCAACATTCTCAACACCTCAACTTGATTCTAATTCGCTAATTCATCCAATTCAATAACATAAGGCCCTTACCTATGGACTTGAACAATAATTCAATGTAGAAACTATTTAAAATCAATGATAATAGGTCAATTAAATAGAGATTCATCCATCTAAGCTAACCTAGATATCAATTGAACACAATTCTTATATCATTAGAAAGCCCATAAAATCTACACTAGAATTCAACAACATTAGGTTAATATCAAGTAACCCATAACTTTATCAAAAATCTAGGGTTCATACAATTCATAGGTTCATAGGTAATTTAGGTTAAACTAATCAATATAGTATAAATGAAATCATTATTCATTGCATAGAAATCATTAATGCACGAACCCATGGTAGAATCATGAAATTGGACAATTCAACTTGAAAACATTAGAAAACATCTTGAGAATTGGGCCTCCTTGATGAAGAGAGTTTCAAGGATCAAATTCCTACCTTGATGAAGATAATTCTTCACTTTGATAAATAATTTCCACTCAAAACATAACACCAAGCTCTTCCTTGATTTTGGACTTCAATGGAGTCTTTGGTAGAATTCTAAGGAATTTGGGAATTTGATTTGGAAGAATGAAATATTCTAAGTGTTAAACACTTATATACTTGTGTAAAATGCCCAAAAGACCTTTATATAACCCCCATATTATATTTTTAAAAGTGGGGAAAATTTACAAATTTACCCCTATCTTGGTAGAGACTGCACGCAGGGACACATTCCACAGACAACTGCCCATCGACGGGGCGTCAGTCCACAAACAAACCGTGTTGCCCTCCGTCGATTGGATCAGAGCTTGGATGTGTAACCGCAACCTTCCCCGACTTGAGTATCAACCTGCGACAGCAACGACACCCTGTTCTTTGACCTACGGACTGTTCTTTGGTCCGTGGTGTAGGGACAAGGACTTTCCATCGATGAACTGCCCATCGACGGAACGTAGGTCCACTTACGGGCCGTCCTTTCCATCGTTGATGGGTTCAGAAACTTGGAACATGTATCTTAGCCACCGAGACTAAGTACCTACCAACGCCCATCAACCACGAACCGTCGATCAGGCCATAGGCTGTTGATTGACTTCCGTAGGTGAAACTGCCATGGGCAGTCTTTGCCAATTAATGGACGTTTCCAACCCAAATACGTTCTTCTATGATTTTAGAACCTCTCACATAAGTTTCGTCTAAAAAAACACATAAAACTAAATGAAGCACGCCTAGACACCTAAGGTCATATCAAGGTACATATTTCAAACATCATGGGCGTTCATGGACGTTTGACCTCCAAAATCCACGAAACTTGACACAATTCCTGTATATTCTATAATAACTCATTTAAGGACCTTAGAACCTAATTAATAACATATAAACATATATAACCACATATGAGGCACATAGGTGACTTAGTCGTCAAACGTCTTGGTTATCCCTTGACGTTTGACTTCCAATGCACCTAATACTTTAGCTACTGCCTCTACAACATATATTCGAGCTGTTTAGGATCTTAGACCAACATGACCAGCATGTTAAGCTCTAGTTCACCTAAGTCATTTTTGTGGTCTTACACAAACTTCACACTCATTTGGGTAAAAATAGATAAGGGAGATGCAATGGACGCAAAGCCATCCACAAACCTTGTATGAGAGCCCGCTAGAGCCAAGATACTCCTAATGTCGGTTAGAGTCAATGGACTAGGGTAATTTTTCACCACCTCGGTTTTACTTAGATCAACCTCAACCACCTCACTATGGATGATATCTATGACCAAGAAACGTGACCGACCTCAACCAAAACTCACATTTGTTATACATAGCAAATAATTGGTTCTCCTTAAGCCCTTGTAACACAACCCTCATGTGATCCATGTGTTCCCCCTCATTTTTGGAATACACCAAGATGTCGTTAATGAAGACAATGACAAATGAATCTAGGTAACTTCGAAATACCTTATTCATGAGATCAATAAATTCAACCGGGGCATTAGTGAGACCAAAGTATATTACTAAGAACTCATAGTGACATATCTTGTCCGAAATGCCGTTTTTGATATATCCTCACCTCTCACCCTAAGTTGGTAATACCCAGAACTCAAGTCAATTTTTGAAAATTATCTTGCCCTTTGGAGTTGATCGAACAAGTCGTATATCTGAGGGAGAGGATACTTGTTCATAATAGTCACTTTATTGAGTTGGCGATAATCAATGCACATTCTAAGGAAACCATCCTTCTTCTTCACAAACAAAACAAGAGCACCCCATGGAGAAATACTAGGTCTAATGAAGCCTTTGTCTAGTAATCTTTGAGTTGAGACAACTCTTTCAATTGGGTCAGAGCCATGTAATAAGGAGGAATTGAAATGGTGTTGGTATCCGGTAATAAGTCAATACCAAAATCAATTTCCCGTTCGGGAGCGATTCTGGGAAGATCATTAGGAAAGGCCTCTGGAAATTCCCTTACTATGGGGACTTATTCTATTTGAAGATTTTCGGAGTCTAAATCTTTGACTCTTACAATGTGATATAGACACCCTTTAGATATTATCTTACAAGCTTTCAAACAAGAAATGATACGACCTCTAGGAATTGAATTTTCCCCCTTCTACTCTAAAACAGGTTCGTTTGGAAAATTGAACTGGACAATTTTTGTTCTACAGACAATGAAAGTAAAACAATCATGCAACCAACCCATCCCCAAAATGACATCAACGTTGACCATATCAATATCTACTTATTCAACATGCGTAACTCTATTAGGCAACATGATAGAAAAATTTCCATATACCCTCTTTGCAAACACTGAATCACCTACCGAGGTAGTTATCATGAAATGTTCATTTAGGATATCGGGAAAAGTAACAAACTTTCTAGCTATCAATGGAGTAACAAGATTATGTAGCACCCGGATCAAGTAAAGCATTTACATAAATAGAGAAGACTTGTAACATACAGGTCACCACATCGGGAGAACTCTCTTGTTCACCCCTTAAGCAAGCATATAAAGTATTGTTCTTTGGAGGATCCACATTAGAACCACTAGCTTGAGCTTGACCACTACCCTTGTCTTTCACCTTCAAATTTGGGTAATCCCTAACCTTGTGCTCGTTCTTGCCACACCCAAAGCAATTGTCCGTCCTAATAAGGCAGTCACGATAATACTTCTTGCCACACTTTCCACAAGTTGGCTTCTTGCTTGGTAAGCTAGTACCTCTTCCCTTTTGAAACATAAAGTTAGACACCCTATCGTCATGAGCCTTGGGAAATTTGGAAGGAACTTGATTGGAAAATCTCTTCTTAAACCTAGGCTTGTCTTGAATATCAAGCTTACCCTTTGAGAACCACCATCAAATGACCTTGTCCTCTTTGCACCCCTACTTTTTCTCTTAACCCTTGTCTCTTCCACTTTTTCAGGATGAACCATGAGAATAGAGATGTTCATATTATCATGTAGCATAGCCGAACGAAATTCTTCCTTCAAGTCATTAGACACCCCCATCACCAAAATGGCCCATTTCATTCCTAGGATAGTAAATTAAAGAAGGAGCATACTTTGACAATTTACTGAATTTCAAAAATTAGTCAAGTACACTCATACATCCCTTGATGAAGAATGATGAATCCTCCAATTTGGATTCCTTCTTCTCCCTTAAGAAAGAACCTATCAAGAATCCTTCTTGAAGATCTCCCATGTCACCGGTCCACCTCTTAAAGGCCTATTGTCTCTCCATTGGATGTACAAAGTTTCGGTTACATCTTTAAGTTTGTTAGTGGCTAACTCGGACTTCTCACTAGTAGTCAACCCCATATCGTATAGAATCTTATAGGTCTCATCAATGAACACTTGGGGGTATTACTCAACTTTGGACCCATAAAAAGTAAGTGGATTCGTCCTTGTGAAATCCCTCAAACGCGAACCGATAGTGCTAAAATGTTAGTTTGCTCGGGGTACAACCTCCCGATAAGCTTGGGCCGTCATGGATTGGATTTGAGTAGTAATGGATTGGGCCATTTGGAGAAAGGCTGCCCTTATGTCCCCATCCATCAAAGGAGTAGGATTGACCGGTCTTGGTAATTATTAGCAATTTCTTCAAGAGGAGCGACTTGATTGCCTTGGGGAGGAAATCCCGCATTGACAATGTCTTCGTCATGTCTTCGAGCGGCTGTTGTGTGAGTATTCATTGCCAATAATCACAATAAAAGAATTAGATGCTAAGGGCACATAGAGTCAGGACTTTGGAGGCACGACATTGGATTTCCAAGGAAAGGTTAATTTCCTAATCATCACATAGTTTCCTATTCGTAAGTGTGGCACGCTTCACAATTATTAATAAGAATCTACATAGATGTGGTTAAGTGAGACATCGACAGTAAAGATATTAAACCTTATGCTCTGATACAAAGTTTGTCACATCTGGGGAGCACCCCCCGATGTAACCGGCATCGTTGTCCTCATCGAGGACTAACACTATCCTCTTCGCTAACATCATTACATCCATAGGTTAAAAATGCAGAAATTTTAACAATTTTCATATACACTACTTAACGAGGTTTGCTTAGACCTCTCGCATACACATAATATTGTCATATCGAGTATACATAGACTGTTTTATTAGAATATTAAATAATCTTCTACTTTTATTGCACACACACACACACACACATATATATATATATATATAAGATATAAGATAGTCTTAAAACCGGATGTCTCATCTCAAAACCATCTAAACATGAGTATAACAATTAGGCATATCCCAAAACATCAATACGCTAAAAGCCACATACTGACTAAACATTCTTTGGTATTCCAATGAAATAAATGAACATATTGTCTTTAAGACTAGTAAATATTCGAAGCTACAAAATTGCATTGTCCTTGAAGTGGTGAGGACCTACTCAACTTTGAAAGTGAGAATTCAAAGTCTTCCTTCAATAGTCGTCACAAGCCTTTCAACGACCGGAACCTAAAATATTAGGGAAAAGAGAGAAAATGGGGTTAACACATCACATGTACTAAGTATGAGACCATATGCATACACAACATAAAATAATGCTAAAGAGGGACATTTCAATAAAGTATGCAATTTACTTTGAAAAGCCTTATGCACATTAAAGAAACCACACCAATCAATAAGACATATTCATTAAGTCAAGACCATGTACATATCAAGACCAACCATACTAAGTCTATTCAAGCCAACATTCTTATTTAACATAATTGAACACATAATCGAGACAACTCTAACATCAAGTCATAACATTAATAAACATGTGTAAGAGCTCATAACATCATAACCAAAGCAAGACCATTACTCATGAAACATCATTATGTACGCTAGTGCAATGACTAAGCAAAGCCCCATAATCTTACTCAATCATGTAAACTCAATAAGAACCATAAACAATGTATAACTTAACATAGCATATCACTAAGAATACATAACATCATACTCAAGCAATATAAACAAAAAACATGTTCATAAGTGAAAGCAACATCATATAGCATTATCAACATGTAAGATCATCATATACATATTATTTACATTTATAAGCATATATATCTATAAGAACATCCTTCTAAGAATTCCTTCAAGTCAAACTAGTGCAGTGTATAGGTAGAGACCCATAGCCATATCTAGACCAAGCTAAACACCTTAGGTCATCCTAGTTAGAGCCACTATATTACTTTATTTTACTTTCGGGAACATCTTGCCTTAACCGACATAGAACACATGAGCCATTGTGCAATTTGGTGTCATGAAAATCTACACTGAAGGAAGGACTACTTTCAAAGGTAGTATCAAAACATGAACATAGCATCTATGTGGATCCACTAGCTAGTATTCCTATAGGGGCAACATAGTTAAAGAACTACGAGATATAGTTGGGACCCTCTTTATGCTACATGCATTATAGTCTCTAATATCATGAGTAAAATAGTGAACCTACCTTCCCCATGTGGGAAGATACACTCATCCCTCTAGCTCACTCGGTACTAAGCTAGAGTCCCTTTTTCAATTTATTAAATGCCTTTATTAATTATCATAGCTTATTGAAGGTCATAGGGTCTATCCCATATATAATCATCATATCTTAGCTCAATATGAATTTCTTGAGTATTATCCTTTCATTATAATTCATACATGTGAGATTAGAAGATTTACATAATTACATCTTGATAAGGCACATTTATAAATTATCACCATCCTTATAAAATTTACATCTTAGCAAAGAACTCACAATACATAGTTCAAGACATTTAAATTCAACATCATACAAACCCTATCAATCTAAATATAAGGCATACTTCAATACAACATCATCACTTAATCACAAGTAATCACAATTGAAGTAAAAAATAGAGATCACAAGACTTACCCAATCTCCTTCACAATTCCATCATTAAGGTCTTACCATAAACCCTCTAATTCAACCCACCAATGGGTGTAATATAATCACACAATAGTAACCAACATAATAATAAAGTCAATTGAATCACTACACAACCATTCATCACTACTTCATAGACTAGAATTAGACACTTAGGTCAAGTTCATGATCTACTTCACCACCTAGGTAAATTACACAAGAACTAGCATATTGGATTACAATACATGATAATCTACTCATAATTTACATAATAACAGAGTAGAATAGTAATTCACACATTAACCAAGCCAATTCTGTCAATAATACACAATTCAATTCGAGATCACAACCTAGGGTTAGGGGAAAGGGTCATCTTTCCACAAAAGGTCAATGCATCGAGAATTAGTGTGATATAACCATAATACATGTTAATATACTCATTATAACTAAAAGGAATCATTATAAAAGGAATTCACAAGATAAATTTCGTATTGGAAGAAAACCCATTTAGAACACAACTTTTTGGATTCAATTTTGAGGAACCCTTTGGGGAAAAAATTCCCACAGGTGAAAGGAATCCAATACCTTACTAATTGATGAAGTTTTATGGATAAACTTTATATTTTGCATCCCTAGAACCCGCTTTTTATAATTCTTCAATGGGGTTTCTTTGGGAGAGAGAAAAAAAGAGAGAAGGAGGAGCAATTTGGGTTTGTGAAATTATAAGGGTTAGTTTAGTTTAATCAGGTTAGGGTCTTTATATTGGTCATTAACTAACTTGATAAGACCTACCTTAACCCTAGATAATTGACTCACTACCTATTTAATTTATTTAACTTATCCTAAAATGTGCAGCAAAATGACCTCTTTGATAAACGAGACCACGTCCACGACCCGTTTGTTAATCGATGGACAAGGGACCAACCGTCCTGTTGGTCCATCGTTTTGGTCAGAGAGTTTCCAAAAAGATCCCTTCAAAATTTTTGCGAAAGTCTTCATCTATGGAGGAATCGACGCCCCATCTATTTACCAGCAGATTGTCGCCTGCACTCGTCGATGGACACTGCCTTTTGGCAGCTTTTTGCCAAATTGCAAGGGTCCTCCTCAAAGGCCCTTTATTGGTCCTTGAGGAGTCATACCTGAACATTTCGACTATAAACTTACTCTAATATGTTTTAGACACATTACCACCATATTTCATCATTTTGTGACTCTTAAAACATAGTCAAATAGGCTAAGACACACTAGCACCTCTTGAATTAATTTCGAGACATCAAGGACGTTTCTTGACGTTTAGATGCTAAAACTTCCTAAATTACTAAAATGTATTATAATTGAATTTAATAAAGTAATAAAACCATTAGAAACTCATTTTAGGATATATTAAGATTTAGACTTCCGGAGTATTACATATGAGGCGTAGGTGGACTTACTGGCTGTAACTAACCACCGTAAGTCACTTAATTTTGTAGTTTTGGCGACTGCTTTTGGGGTCCCCGTCAAGGACCCTTTGGGTCGTCCTAGGGATGTCGTATCTGTATGTTTAAAATATAATTATGTCTTTTTACGTGTATTCAATATTTATCTTGAATTTTACTTCAAACTACAGTCCAAAAGTCCATTACTAGACCCATAAACACACTAGTTCGTCTCACTAGTTTCTGAACATCATGGTCGTTTCTGAATGTTTTACTTTCTAAATCACCAAACTAACTTAAGTACACACTTTCATCATTGAAACAAGTTTCCAACCTTAAAGGAACATGTGAGGCTCTAAAGTCACTTATTAGCTTCCACTGGACTCTAGCTTGTTCTTCGTAGATTTATGGGTTGGTACAACAGAGCTACACTCTATTCACGCAATAATCCTTCGTTTTGAGCGTAAAATGTTCTCAGATCTCACCTAAAATCAAAACCCTCAACTTAGAACCATTACTTCTCCTCAAGTGATGATGAAAAAACATTCGACTCTTTAAACCCTACACATATTATCCTAATCATGCAGCAACCTTCTCAACAAAAATTTGTATCCAAAAAAATCAATCTAACATGAAAGGATCAATATATGACATGCCATTACTCAGAATCGATCATGTTTATGTATGTGTACTACCAGCTAACACAATCTAACTATCAAATGCAATCATTGTTTGCTCACACAAAAAAATGTCCCTCACTCATGATAACAAGGACTAATTTTTATGCTAATAATCTCAAAGAACTTTTGACACAAACAACGAAAGACCATATGCTTCCATTTCTTTATGAACTCTATCTTTCAAACAGCTTAAATAGGATCATTGTAGGACTTTATCATCTTATAACATAGGATAAGGCTAAGGAATGTAGTTTTGGGTTTGTGTGTGACTATTACCTTGGTTCTTAAAAGTTTAGTTTGCATACAACTATTTATGAGTGATTCCCTCTTTTTCTTCATTTCAGTAAATCCCACCAACCACACAAGTTTATTCTTTTTTATATTGCACATTTAGTGGTTTCAGCTAACACGATGAACCTTCTATTTCACTTTTCTTTTTTGCTTAGGTTGTAACTCTTATCGACACCAACAACACCAACCTAAGATATAAGTGTCTATGATCGTTAATATTTTAGTAACCCAACCAAGGTATAGTTTCATGTCCCAAGGGATCGGTTTTGAAAAAATGTAGTTAAATTAGAATTTCATTCTAATTAGTCGTAGCTAAAGAGATATGCGAAAAAACAATGTTAAATTATAGGGGTGACATAAATGTGTCAAATATATAAAAAAGGGAATTTTATCACAAGTATAGTAAAAACAACAAAAACAACAAGAAAATCAAGTATAGGGAGATGTTCTTTGGGTGTGACCGCAATATAAGTTGAGATAGGTAGTTGGGTACATGCTTTCAATATAAAATTTGCAAGATAATAGTGTCTAGGCTAAGATTTAGATCGAAATAAGTTTCCTCTTCAGACAACTTACCTTGTTTCAAATGTGTTCCTCTCGTACACCTATTTGATGCATGAAGTCCAGCCTACGCCTTACCTAACTCACTCTCTCGAGCTGAGTGTTTGGATATAACACTAGGGCTCACCCTCTGTAACACTGAGGAAGTTCCATGACTTAGAATTGAGCCTAATGTAGTGGATAGTTCTAATTCAAGACTTAAAATAATGTATTCGACTTTATTAGGAGGTATTAAGACCTAAACGCCAAGAGACGACCATGACTTCCGGAGAGTTGTGAACCTGAACTAGTGTGCCTTGGTGTGTTTCAAAGGGTTTAAAGTGTCGTAAAAAGGTCAAATTTGGTAGAAACGTTTGGAATACACCTTAGAGTCCATTTAGGATAAAAACATTTGAGTAGGACTCCCCAAGGACCACCCTAAGGGTCCTTAAGCAGGACCCAACATTTTACCCTAAGAAACTGTCCAAAAACAATGTGCAAACATTGAGGGCATTTGACGCCTCGCCGATTGACTCATGCTCCATCGTTTGGTGTCGTGAGTAAACACTTAGAATGTGGATCCAAGGATACATTTTGAGAAGTATTTGATGCAAACGACATTTTTCCAGGATGGTCTGTTCATGGAACGACGAACCATCATTTGGAAGCATCGATGGTGCCTGCGAGCTGGTGCATCGCATGACCAAGAAAAGGGTGGTTTGGGAAATTCCACCCTTGGATAATTAAATGTGGGGTCGGTTTTAAGTATATTTATTCACTTTAACTCATTTAATCAACCAACTCTTCATTACTTCCAAATTAAAAATCAAAATCGACTTTCCCTCTCTCACAAATTCTCTCTCTAGTCAACCATTGCAGAAAAAAAAAGAACTCAAGATAGGGCACTGAATATTCATACTTTTTCACTTCAAATTTGTAGACTTTCAACAATTAAGGTATGGGGATGTTGATTCATGGATTAGTTTCTCCGTGAAGCCCTTCAAAACTCCTTTTCTTCGAAATCTATATTGTGACCAAAACTAGGGTTTTGTGCTCTAGGCATGGGTTCACTCTTAAATAATTTTATTTATGTTATGTGAATATTTTTTTTTGATCATGTTGGTATTAATTGGTGATTTATATTGTGAAAACCTTACAAGAACCCATGTGCACCCTATAACCCAATTTTATGAATGGTGATGAATGAATTGAAGAAAAATGTGCATATAGTATTGTAATTGATGATTATCTTGTTATAGAATCTTGTCGTCCATGCCTATTATGATTTATATGAGGTTAATCATGATACATTATGCCTAAACTTAAGAAGAGGGTAAATTCTAGGGTTGTATAACGATGAAGAATGTTGTACGTAGACTTTGAATTTACTTGCAAGGTGTATGGCTTATGGAAGGATACAAGAAAGGTTATTGGTATGGTTTTCATTCTCTTGAACCTTGTCTATTAAGTCACATGAATTATGTATGATGAAATTGGTCTCTTGTGTTGATTGAATGTAAAGTCCTCATGAAAACACTACAATTGAGATTATGAAAGTGCTAATCACAAATGTATGATGATCCTAGAGTGAAAGTGTATTCTCACCTAATGAATATAAGAGCTTATGTGAAATTGTATTGAATGAAGATGAATTACTCTTTACACATGTAAATACAATAAATAGAACGATGGTAGTAAGTTAAGAATGTAAACTAAGCACAGAGGGGATAGGCCAAAGAGGAAAAGACCCTTACGTTAATGCAAGAAGTTGGGTCATCCTAGTGATACTCATGAGATGGGGACTCCTCCGCTAATGCAATATGTAGAGTGATTAGAAGAAATCTCCCTATTCCTTAGCTACGTGCCCCTATAGGACATATCTAGTGGATCCATATAGTAGCTAGTATGTACGTTCTACTTTGGTAAGGACAACACCCTTTTTTGGTGTGGGGCTTAATGATACAAGATTCCATGTAAGCTCTCATGGTATATTCAGTTATGGTTCAAATTCCCTAAAGTAATGAGTTAAGGAATAAGTATGAACTATCCTATGAAATTCTAATGAGTTTACTAAGTAGATGTGGGGGTATGGGACTTCACTTGTACATTGCACTAGTAGGCTTAGGAGGTTGTTGTAGGAGGTTCTTTTAGTTATGAAATGATTATGATATCATGTCTAATAGAATAAATGTAAACGTAATATGTATGGCCAAGGTTCTTTCTATGGGAATGCTTGGTAGGGTTGGTAGCATAGTTGGACCTTAAAAGTGCTAAAGTCATGCCTTTATTGTTGTTTAGATATTATTGGAGTATTTGTCTCATGTGTTGTCTTGATGGTGTAAATGGTATTCAAAAACCTTAGAAATGCATACTGTAAATGTACATGTCCCTTTTTCATGTTTTAAGGGTTTTTATGCATTTCTCCATACTTAGTGTATTATTTCTACTAACCCCTTTTTTCCTTTTTCTATTATGAGTATAGGTTCAGGCTCATTGGTTTCTTTTACATCCTTGAAGAAAGCTTGGACTTCTTATCCCCAGGACATGTGGTAGGTCCTCAAAGATCTGAGGATGTATGCACTTGATACCACTTTATGTTTTCTCTATTGATGTAATAGAATAAGTAATTTTTCTTTATCTAGGTTTGGTCTAAAGACTATTGTGTCGAAGGGATAAGGACCTTATTTGAAGACTTTTGTTAACACTTAGTAATAGATGGTGTATGTGGGACAATGGTATTAGATTCTTACTAATTTTCTTTATAAAAAGGAAGTTGAACTTCCATTGTGAAAAGTCTTAAAATTTCTGCATTATTTTAAGTTCATTATGCAGTGACGATTATGCAAAGCGATTGTCTAAGACCCCTTCAGGGTCGAGCACGCAAGTAACATCTTGGAGGTAATCTACGATCGTTACCCCCTCTAGAGCTGAACTTCATATCGACCCACTCCTTAGGCCATCAATCTAGAGGTATTGGTTTTGCGATCTCCCTCTCTAGAATGCCGAGAATACATTGGTGGCTTTGTATATGCCACTACAAACCCATTAAATTAAAACACAACCACTAGGTGAAATCAACTTTAAAATACATCTAACCTATCATCAAGAAAGACCCAACAAGAATATAAACACATATTTTCTAAACACTCATACCCCAAGAATCGTAGTTTTTACCCACATATCAAGCAATAAAAAATTAAACCTAACATGATAAGGAAATCAGATGGGTAGAAGAAATTAAACCTTTATATGAGCAAAGGAAGAAGAATAGAAGACCCACTTCCAACATAGAAACATGAAACCTTCCTTCTTCAAGTTTCCCACAGAACCCTCTCCAGCCATGAGAGAAAATACTAAAACTAATGTTCTAAGAGGGAAAATTAATAATAATGTTCAGACTCTCTAAAAATAACATCTACTGCTAGTATTAATAATTTTTAGATAATGTCGGGGCAGATCATTCAGCAAGGTTAGTCGTGATCGCCGAATGACTCAACGATTCTCTCTTCTTCGGGTTCATCGCCTTTAGTGCATTGCATTCTGCATGTTTGTGTCCTAGATCATTGGGAAATATATCCCTAGTTAGAGGACCTGATCAGTGACACACCGACTGCTCCATTCATCACCTTTTGATCCACTTCATTAAGGGCTTCGCGTAATTGAACAAAGGATAGGGTGCTTCCCTTCGGCGATTTTCCAAGTGTGATTGGCAAAGCTCAGGCTTCAGCTTTTACATTATTTTCAGCCTTTTTGTTCCTTTTTGCGCATAAGTGTCCATGCTTCCACTAAAACTTCAAATACATTAAACTTAAGAGTTTTCATCAGATATTGATACAAATAAGCATTTGAGAAAACTATTTATATCAAAATAAAGCCCTAAATGAATCCGATTTGTGGACTTATTAACACCACCAACTTACACTTTTGCTTGTCCTCAAGTTCAGAAGTTCAAATAGGATATCTAAAGTAGTGCTACAAAAGACACAATCACGAACTTACACAACAAGTTCAAACTACTCATGCAAAGATTTGTTGTGCACTCAATCATTCATGTTTTGATACACCATTACCAAAGATTATCATGCTCACAATACATGCTACTAATGCGAGTTCAAGTTCAACAACAGTATCAGAATGCCCTCACACAAAGAATGGTTACATATTAACACATATGGATTAATCAATTTAAGATTAAGAATCAAATGCAATGATCACACTCAAAAAGCAGAACGCAATAAATGTTTTTACCCATAGGTTTGCCTTTATTTTCTGAAGAACATTGGTTCGGCTTACAAAAGATCAAAATTGTGTTTCTAAGGCTTGTAATGTGTTTGAGTGCAAAGGTATGATTATTTAGGGTTCGTGACAAAATCCTCATGAATTATGGAGTTGGAGTGTAAGACCACGAAATTCACTTATGTGAAGCTAGAGCCTAACATGGTTGTCGTGATGTTCTAAGGTCCTAAATTGGTATATAATGTTGTATAGATGCAGTGTCTAAGAGTTTAGGTGCATTTGAAGTCCAACGTCAAGGGACGATCAAGACGTTCGATGATTAAGTCACCTATGTTCCTCATATGTTGTTTTATGTGTTTATTTGTGATTCATGAGTTTATAAGGTCCTTTAATGAGTTATTATGTTGTACATAGGTAGTGTGTTAAGTTTCGTGAAGTTTTGAGGTCAAACGTCTAAGAACGTCCATGACGTTCAAAAGGTTTGTCTTGAAACGACCTTGTGTGTCAATGCATGTTTTGTAAAGTTTTACGTGTTCGTTTTAGATGAAATTCATGTGAAGGGTACTAAGCTCATATACGAAGAAAACATCCAAAGGACCATCAAAGGGTCCTTGAGGAGGAACCAAGTTGGTGCCCAAGATTGTCCAACCAATGGATGGCAATCGACGCCCAGTGGGTCAGTCGACGACCCGTTGGTGGTGCCTCGTCAGTTAGGACTTATGCTGAGAAGAGGATAGACCAAAGGTGAGTTTCTGAACCAAACTATGGGAGGACAGGACGGTCTTTTTGTGGACAAACGGTTCGTCGACTGCCGACCGTTGATGGCACTGTCCCTGCGCGCAGCTTCACTGTTAAGTGAAGGGTGAAAGTGTGAATTCACTCCACGTCCCAATAAGAATTTGGACAGTTGTTTTGAGTGTTTATGGGTATTTAAGAGTATATAATTCATTAAAATCTCATTTAAACTCTAACACCTAAATCTAAACACATTTTCACCTAAAGTTTCTTCAAAAACCTACATGAGAGATGAAGGTGAAGATAGAGCTTGAAGATGGTTATTCAATGGAGTTTATTCTTCAATTATATCCAATTTCAAAGATGATTTTCAATGATTTCAAAAAGATGAAAAGTCCATTTTCTACTCTAAGTCTTGGGTTCTTGCATGAAAAGTTTTCAAACATTAAGATATGATAATATTGATGAATTGATGTTTTCTAATGAAATTCTCCATGAACCCTTGAACTTCACAAATCTGTCATTTGACTAAAATATGGGTTATGTAATCATGCTTTGATATTAATGAAGTCTGCTATAGATTGTTATGGGCTTTTGATTCTTGTATAGATTATGATTTATTGCTTTATAAGATGTTTCAATTTGATCAATTGATTATTGTATATTATTAGATCTATTGAATATTAAGATTATTGAATTGATATTGACTTAAGGCTTATCAATTCTAGTGTAGTTTTCTATGGGCTAGTGACTGATATAACAATTGTGTTAAATTGATATCTAGGTTGTCTTAGATTGATGAATCTGTATTGAATTGACCTAGATTCATTGAGTATTGTGGTATTTGTATTAAATTGATGTTCATATCCATGGGTAAGGGCCTTATGGTATAGAATTGGATGGTTTAGCATTGGATTGAAATGTTGAGGATGGAGTGGTGGTATGCTGTCCTAATTCCCTTTATTTTATGTTAGTTAAAATTTATTTTTGTTGTTAGTATTGTTCACTTATACTGGTGGTGCCATGTGAATTGATGTGGCCTTGTTGGCGTTACTTTATGCAATAATATGATCATGGTCGTCGATACTACTTGAAGTATTATGATGATTTGTGTAGTTGATGTATGTGAAGTATGAGAATATCTTTACATATGTTATGTAATGTGAAAGTATGTGTTCTATCTATGTATGTTAGGAGATCATGTAGACTGTGGCTATGTGTTTATATGTGTAGTCTTACGGCTGATGCATGGTTTTTCCTACTTGACTATATGAGTCTATGAAGGTTATATTTATTATGATGTGGTAGTGTATAGGATGGCATAAAGATGATAATGGTTATTCCTAAGTGACTCAAAGGATGATATGTAATATGTGTTAAAGTGAAGTATGTTGTGTCTTGTCGTTGTTGACTTCTGTCCCTTACTTGATGCATGTATGAATGTGAATATAAGATGTCTTGACTTAGGATTCTAAAGCCTATTAGTAGTGTATGGATGAATGTGATGAAACCTTTAATGATATTAAGAGGGTCCTTTGTGTGAAACATTGAACCTAGTGGTAAGGTTATGAATGTTGAAGTCGAAAGTAGTAACGGTATACTTCAAGTAAAGGAATAATAGACTTAAGGTTGATTGGCTGGAACAACATCATATCAAACCTTAGGAAAGTTATAATGAGCTTCTTGTCGCCATTGGAAGGTAGCCCTAGAGGACCTATTTGTAGGGTAAATGTGATAGGGTTATGAACTTGATATGGAACCCCTTTATATCAACCTTTAATGAAAATTACTCAATGAGAACAAAGGATAAAACCGAGTGAGTATGATAAGGGAAGTAGTTCTAGTTAAAGGATGAGACTAGAATACAAAGCACGCCCCTCATATTCTTTAACCATGTGCCTACATGGGATGTGTCCAAGTTCTACCTTTGGCAAGTTGAACACCCTCATTGGAGTAGGTTAGAACTCCAGATTCCATGCTTTGCTACTATGGTCTATGTCGGTTATTGCCTATTCTAATTATATGGGATACCTACTAGAATTACAGAAGTTCTATGAAGTTTAATTGGTAGTATGGGACGCTATCTAGACATTGCACAATAGGCTTTGAAGGTGTTAGTTAGAGTCCCTAGGTCTTGTCCAAGACCATTACTTGAATGTCTTTATGTGATAAATGAGTCATAAATGAACTGATGAATGTAATGAATTAAGTTATGTAAGTATGTTAAAGAAATAAGTACTTATCTAGAGTAGTTAAGGGTTGTCTAGTTATGGTGTGAAGGGGGCATAGGAATGGTCACTTCTTATCTTATTTGGATAACTTCTAAGAATGAATCTACTTAGGTAAGATGGTTGATTATGTAAAAATGATCCAAACTTAGGTATTCTTAAGGATTACTTAGGTAATCTTTAAGAGGTCAATCATGGACGTTATCTTGTTGATTTACTTAAGTAAGTCTTTTGATAATCTTTGTAGGGGAGAATGACATATTATAGGTATGCTTATGTATTAAGTGAGAATGATTTTATCTTAGGTAGTCTATAGGATCTCTTATGTGTGTGTGTAAGGGATTGTATGGGTTGTCGCTTCACAACTCACTCAAGTGAAGCTTAGAATCACCTTTTGTAGGAGGATCTCATGTTCATTTGATTGATGTATTTGTAAGTATGTATATCTCATTATAGGTGGTCTGAAGGATCATTTAGGTGTGCGTAGAGAGGGTGTATGGGTGGTCTCTCTTTGTATTACTCAAGTCAATCTTAGGATAGGTTTTAGTGAGGGAATTATTTGCTAAAAGGTGTGAAAAAGGAAGCTAAGGAACTTCACTGTAACAGTGAAGAAGTTCACTGTACGGTGAAGTAAGTTCAATGTAATGCTTTCCTTAAAAATTGACTAATTGCTTAAATCATTCATTATGTGTTTCTAAGTTGTTAAATGTTGTTCTTATGCTTGTAGTATGATGTTTTAATCAAATTTCATGAAAAGCATGTAATTTTCTAAATGTCCCTTTTTCATGGTATTTCATTGCTTTCATACTTAGTGCATTTAATGTGCTAACCCCTTCTTTTCCCTTTTTAATTAAGTGTAGGGAATTGGAATTATTGATGTGTCATGGAGGATGGATAAGTTCCTATGTGTTAAAGATGAAGTATTGGTGAGTCCTCATCAGTTCGAGGACAATATCCACGTGTTCCCTTATGTCCTAGTCTTTATTTTATGTCTTGTATGGCTTATGTACCAAGTATTGTATATTCTAAAGTTTAGAAGGTTCAAGGAGATGTTGTAAAGGTTTAGTGTTTTTAATGAAAGTCTTCCGCTTGTGTAAAGATTATGTAAAGAGTTCTTTGTGTATGAAGAAAGTTTTAAATTCTTACACATTTTAGTATGTTTATCATGCAATGAATGATTCGATGGCTTAGATGAGACTTCTTGAAGTCTCATTTGCGGTGTGGCGACACAAGGACACTCTAAGTTTTAGGTTGTACTTGCGAGTCGTGACATGGATCTCACAAACACTTCCTTTCCTCCATTTTCTTCTACAAATTTTCTTTTAGTGCTCTTAGGTCATCCTATTATTTCAGTCCATGAATTTCTTGGAAACCCAATTTTCTTTTGGACTTTTATTCCACAATTTTTCTTTTTCTTCTCATTTTTATATGGAGGGTTTTAATTTTCTTTGCAACACCATGAGTTGACGGAGACATTTTTTCACTTCTTGACTTCTCTTTTTCCTTTTCACAACACTCCAACTTAAGCTTTAAGTTTAAGTTGGCTATTTACTAAATGACAAGTCATGAGAATCATAGTTAGTGGATAGAGTAAAGTCTAGGGTTAATCAAGTTTTCTTCCAAAGAAGTATAAGGCTTAAGGAGCGTTCAAAAGAGTTCCGCACGCTCACAGGTAGGTCACAAAAGAGGTATATGTCAAATTTGTCTCACACTCTTTAAAATTGCCTAAGACCATTTCAAGAGAAATCCTTTTGAAATCAATCAGAATAATTGGGAAAGTTCTAGGTTTATTCATGCACGGTTCAAAGCAAGCTCATCACACAAGGCATAGATACTACAGACAAACAAGACTACACACTTTTGCTAGTGTGCAATCATCATCACAAGACAAATATCAATTTGATACATGGTAATCAGAACGAGATGAAAAGAGTTCACATATTTCCTATGTAACTTTGTTTGATCTCATTGTAACTGTACATTCATTTGTTTGATTGAGATCACTATTCAAGTCATGGGCATTGATAAAAAATGAGACTTAACTTTGTACAAGACCAACCACTTTCAACAACACAAGTCGTAAAAATTTTCAAAAAATGATAATTTTTTGGATGGGTCAAAATCGTTTGCAATTTAAAAACATAAAGGAGTCATAAGCTCTAACAATCGCAAAGAAGTTTTGAACACTCAATTAAAGCAAAAAAACCAAATATTTATGCACCAAAACACAAGAACTAATCACAAAATTATCAACACTAAAGGTGTAATCCTCACCCCACCTCAAAAGAAATGTGGTTGTCCTCAAATGCAAGTAATAGTATCCAAAAAGAACCATCAAAGTACGATAGGGAGAGGTGAAGAAAGATCATATGCATGCAGTCTCTCTTTCTGTAGGGGTACCAATACACTGAGCAGTGGCCTGTTCTTGGGCATCAGTGCCCAGAGTAGCCTCAGAAAGAGACGCAGTGTTAGGTTTTGTAGGAGATATTTTTGGAGTCTTAGAAATTGATATTTGGGTTGCCCACTGCTCAATGGGCCCCACAAAGTTTGGCAAATTGAAAAAGAAGTGTTCTTCCTCTACCCTCTCATATGTTATTGACAAGTCTTTAGTAGTCTCTACATCTGCATATGTCGATACTGCAAGTCCCATCTAGACATCCCTAGTGGTAGGTGGAGTAATCTCTTAGTCGTAGGGCCCCTCTATAATAGCCATCCTCATCAAATGGTCGAAGTGAACAAACATCAAATAATTAATGTCTTGGAGTAGGACCGCGATGTTGGCTCTCATAGATGGTATTTCAGATGGTCTCTTTCTCTACCCTCGAAGATTGTGACCCTCAAAGCCAGCGCATTGATAGACATAGAGTGGGACCAGAGCAACAACTATAGAACTCTCTATCATCCATAGAACTGATCTCTCTAGTATGGTGTAAGACCCCAAAAATAAAATAGGGTTCACTAGAGCTTCACATGTGTTTTATGAATTTGTAACTTGTCATTTTAATGTTAAAGTGAGTTTGTAGTTAACTTTGGTTTTATTTCAGGTCAAACTTCAAGGAACGACCAAGGCGTTTGGAGACTAGTCGTTTATGTGTTTGTGGTATTATGTATTTTGGTTGAAGTTACTGTATTTTTTAAGGTCTAAGTCATGTGGAGATGACTTATATTAGAGGAACATAGAAATTTGGGGTTTACCATTTGGGTACGACTCCCCAAGGACCCACAAGGAAGAGGACCCGGTCTTTTAGCCAAAAAGTTGTCTAGGCAGCATGATTGACGACTCCAAACCATGACTCCTCAATGCATTGACGTCCCGTTCGTCCTGGACGTCGATAGGTCTTACAAGGTCTGCATGTGTTGAGCCTGAATCCTAAACCACAAACCCCATTGATGGGGCATGGACCGGACCACGATCCGTGGTCTTGTGGGCGTCAATGACACCTGTAATTCTGTAGTTAATTCGGCCAAGGTGGGGTGAATTCGTAAATGCACTCCATGTCTTTTAAAGGGTAGGGTCGGTTATTTTATGTTTATTTAGTTATTTTTAGAGTGTTAAAATATTTAAACTACAATTATATTTAATTATTCACTTTACCATAAACCAAAACCCTTCCCTCCTAAAAGAGTTCTCTCTAGAACTCCATGGAAGCTTGAGATCAAGATGTAGCTAGGGTTGTCGATTCCAATTTCTTTCCTTTTTAATTATCATGGGATTTCTTATGATAAGTTATGAGATTTCTTTATCTAAGGTTAGCTGTAACCTTAGAGCTAATTTCAATGTGATTTCTAAGTTTATGAAAAACTCCAATTTCTACTCTAACTCAAGGGTTCTTGCATGAAACAATTTCAAATCATTAGATATGATATTATTGATGTTAAATAGATTTTTTACAATGAAAATCTCCATGAACTCTTAATTTGACAAAAATCCCTAAATTTGGCTTATGAAGTGGGTTATTGCTTATGATCCAATATTGATGGAATTGTGATTATAGTTGTATAGTTGATTTCTATTGTAAATTATGCTATTATATTGTTAATTTTTGAAAATTAAGGAATGGTGATTGTGGATTTTCGAAGAAGGTCAGTTGACCAAGTTCCCTTAATAATGTAGAATTGATATAGAATTGCTCTTATGTTGTATGGTCCACTTATGGTCGTGGTGTTCACTTCTGGTTCTTGTTGTGAGCATGTCCTTTTAGGCATTATTATGTTAATTTTAGTAGTATCATATTATGTTATATATGAAGGCATAATGTTAAGTTGGTTATTTGAAGTAATCTGACTATGTATAAGGTATTATATGATATATATGTGATTTTGCATAATGTGAACGTAATGTATAGTGTGTAGGAGTTCATGTGATCTTGAGGAGATCTTGTATAAGGTGTTATGGTGTTGTTATTTGAAGTATGATTCTCTCCAAATGCTTATATGTGAGGATGTGAGAATATGAAAGACCTCTAAATTGTGATATTGTATGTTGATATGTTATATGTATTAGGTAGACTTAGTTGTTCCTACTTGATACTTGAAAGTTATGTTGAAAGTGATCTCTTGACTTGGTAGGCTTAGGCATCCATTCTTGAGAATGAATGAATAAAACAATGAATTAATGAATGAATAAATAAATTAAAGTCTAGGATCAGTAGACCTAAGTTGGTGCCCTTCCTTGTATGATGAATGAGGTATTCTACAGTATTTCTTGAACTAGTAGACCTACGAATGGTGCCCCTTCTTGAAAAGTCTAGAACCCAATGCGAATGTGACACCTTTAATATGAAAAGAAGGTTAATAATAAAGTGAATTGGATAGACATAGTGTCACATCCTGAGAGCACATCCTAGAAGATATGAAACTCTCATAGTGCAACCGGCGTACTTGACCTCTCGAAGGTCTTGTACATGCCCTTCGGTATCATTCATTGCATATACAAGTATGATAAGTAGTACGGAATTAAAACTTTTCACACAAATATCGTAAAACATCTTTCATATTAAAATCATAGAACACTAAGTCTTAACATATGTCATTCTTAGACTCAACAGTAATTGGGACACGGCCCATACAATAAGAATATAGAAATAATTATTCGATAACAATTCTTTTAAATGAAAGACATATATGTCCTCGAGTAAAGTGAGGAATACTTCAACTTTGCTTGAACGATAACTAGAATCCATGATTTCCTTAAGATCCTTCTCACCTTTCACCTACACCTTTAGATATAACAAAATATATGGAATTAGTACAAACACTCGTACTAAGTAAGACTTAATGCATAAAATCATGAAAACGGACATTTATTAGAAATTTGCTCTTTTTTATTAAATCATGATATCATAGGCATAAGAAAAACATCTAACACCTTAGAAACACATAAGATAACACTTACGAAATTTATCACATTTTAGTAACATTACAGTGAACTCACAAATATTACAATGAACTATTTTCCATGTTACAGTGAACTCACTTTGTATGCAACATTCTCACTTAAAGCTATCCTAAGACTCACTTAAGAAAGACAATAATAGACCACCCATACACCCTCTCTAGTAACTCCTAAATTATCGTTAAGACCACCCATAATGAGATACACACACTTATAGTACACCAAACACATAAACATTAGATCCTCCTACCAAAGGTTATTCTATGTGTCACTTGAGTGAGTTGTGAAGCGACCACCCATAGAATCCTTTTCACACACACTTAATAGATCATTTACACTATCTAAGATAAAATCATTCTAACCTTATATAATAATACATATAATATGGCATTCTCCTCCCAAAGGTTATCAAAAGATTTACTAAAGTAAATGAAGAAGATAATTTCCATGCTTGACCTCTCTAAGTTTACCTATATAATCCTTAAGACTACCTAAGGTTTGGATCATCTGTACTTAATCAACGACTTCCCTAACTAGAGTTATTCTTAAGACTTATCTAGGTAAGACACCTAGTGACCATTCCTATACCCCCTTCACACCTTAACTAGACAACCCTTAACTACTCTATATAAGTACTTATTAATTTAACATGCTTTCGTAACTTAGGTCGTGACACTCATTAGATCATTTTAGAGACATTCATCACATGAGGACAATCAAGTAATGGTCATTGAAAGGACCTAGGGCCTCTCACTAACATTTTCAAAGCCTATTATGCAATGTCTAGATAGCGTACCATACCACCACCTAAACTTCATAGAAATTCTCCAATACTAGTAGGTATCCCACATGATGAGAACAGTCAATTACCGACATAAACCATGGTACCTGAGCATGGAATCTGAAGTTGTAGCCTACTCTAATGGAGGGTGTTCTACTTGCCTATGGTAGAACTTGGACAAATCCCATGTATGCACATGGTTAAGGAATATTAATGATTATCTTTGAACTCTAGACTATCCTTTAACTAGAGCTATTTTACTTACCATACTCAGTCGGTGCTAGTCTTTGTTCTAATAGATTAATTCACATTGAAGGATCACATGAGGGGGTTCCATATCCGGTTCATAACCCAATCATATTCACCCTACAAAAGAGGTTCCCTAGGGCTACCTTTCAATGGCGAAAAGGATAGCTTAATGATTTTCCTAATGATTATATGATGTCGTTCCAGCCAACCAACCTTAAGACCATCATTCATAAAAGAAGGATACCATTACGACTTTCAACTTCAATGTTCATAACCTTACCACTATGTTTAAGGTTCTATATAAAGAGCCTCTTAGCATCATTCAAGGTCACATGTCATTCATACATACAAGACTAAGAAGTTGTAGCATCCTATGTCAAGACATCTCATATTCACATTCATACATGTAACAAGTAAGGGACACATGTTTATTACACAAGAAACACCAATACTTCCCTTTAGCACATATTTAATATCATTCTAGAAGTACATTGGAATAACCATTATCATCTATAAGTCATCCTATACACTTCAATAACATCATCAACGTAACCATCATACACTCATATAGTCAAGTAGGAATAACCATGCATCAAATATAAGACTAGTCATAGTCTAACATGATCACCTAACAATATCAATAGAAGAACACATACTTTCAATTAATAAGAAGTATATATATATGATCGTACTTCACATAATAACCTACATAAATCATCATAAAATCTAAAGTTATTTGCCGACAAGGCCATGATCATCATAATAAATGAAGTACCGCCGATAAGGCCACATCATTTTGCAGGTAAAGCACACATAATCACAAGTAGATGAATATGACAATACTTCACATAAATGCTTCATAATATACCAACTAATTCGCAGAAAAGGCCATGATCATAATAGTACATAAAGTAACGCCGATGAGACAACATCATTTACCAGTAAAGCACATAGCACCCCCACCATAAGTGGACCATACAAATAACAACATAATTCAAGACTAAATTATCATTAAATAAAGAGAATTAGGTCAGGATACCACCAATCCATTCTCACCACTTCAATCCATAACTAAACTATCCAATACAATAAAAACATCCCTTACCCATGGACATGAACAACAATTCAATACATAAACTATAATACTCAATGGATGTAGTTCTATAAATATATATTTATCAATATAAGACAACCTATACATCAATTTAATTCAATTCTTAGACCATTCAATAGCCCATAGAAAACTACACTAGAATTCATAAGCATTAAGACAATATCAATTAACCAATAAAATATTAAAAAACTAGGGTTCATAAATTACATGGGTTCATAGTTTAACTATGTTATAATAATCTAATTAAAATAAATTCAATCAATATTAAATTATTTGAAACTTTTAATGCAAGAACCGATGGATAGATTTCAGTTAGAAAATTCTTCTTTTGAGAATCCTTTGAAAATCACTTTGAAGATTGGCTCCTTGAAGAAAAGAGTTCCAAGGATTAAAAAACATAACTCAATTATGTTAATACACGAAATTGGTGAAGAATTGCCACTCAAATGTCCAATTCAATCTCTTCCTTCTGTTTTGGCTTCTATGGAGTTCTAGAGAATTTCTAGGATATTTTGGGTTTTCATTTTGAAGAATCAGTTCATCTATGTATTAAAAATTATAAACCCACTTAAAATATGTAAAATACCATTAATTAACCTCCCTTTATCTTATTTAGACTTTTGGCGAATTTACCAATTCACCTTTAATTTAGCAGTGAAGCTGCGCAAGAACAGACCCACCAACGACTTGGCCAAGATAGACCATTTTTCCACAAATGGAGCGTCGTTCCAGGCCGTCGTTTTTGAAGGAGACTTGAAAATAAGATTTTAATATCCCTAGTCTAAGAAACCATCGACGCCCTCGACCTATGGGGCGTCAACCAGGCCACTGGCCGTCGTTTGCCATCCGAAGGTGGGACTGCCTTGGGATGTTTTGACCACCAACAAGTGTCCTTCCTCAAGGACCCTTGGATTGTCATTGGGGATATTTTCCCGGAGGTTTCCAACCCAAATATGTTTGTATATTATTTTAGGACCTCCCACATCAATTTCATCCAAAACGAACACATAAAACTCGATGAAACATGCCAAGACACACAATGTCGTTTCAAGGCAAACCTTTCGAACATCATGGACGTTCTTGGACGTTTGATCTACAAACTTCATGAAACTTGACAAACTTCATATAAAAAATATATTAACGCATATAAGTACCTCATAAGTTTATGAAACATACATATAGGCACATAAAAACACATGAGGCACATAGGTGGCTTAGTCGCCAAACGTCTTAGTCGTCCCTTGACGTTTCACTTCCAAATAACCTAAAACTCTAGACATTGCCTCAATAAAACATTATAAGCCATTTTAGGACCTTAGAACCTTACGAAAAACATGTTCGGCTCTAGATTCACCTCAGTCATTTTCGAGGTATTATAATCTCCCCCACTAGGACAACATCGTCCTGAAATGACACTTGTCACTCTCCGAACACTTCCATGAATAGAGACTCAGTTAGCAGTCATACCCATACCACATAACACATTATACAAAACTCAATCAAGGACAAACATAAATTTCACATAATCAAGAGAATTACAACACAACAAGAAGTTAAAAACAAATCTACAACTCATTATGCCATTAGACTCACATTCTTCATCCTAAATAGAAAAACTCTTTTTATATTCATTATTATGCTCATATACATAATTTATAACCACATTGCAACAATTTTCAATGAAAGAATGAATTTGCTAATTTTTAAAAAGTCTTACAGTGAGCAGGATCAGAGAGCATGCATTTGTTACTTTTTTTGAAATTGACTAAGTGTCCATCGTAGCAGGAATTGACGCCCTGTAGATTGGCCAGGCGTCATCGATTCGCAAGCATAGGTAACTTGCATATTGACAACTATTTGCAAAAATAAAAGGGTCCTCTTCAAGCGTAGGTACCTACACGTTTCGACCCTAAAACTACTCTAGTTTTTGTTTGACACCTTTCAACCAAATTTCATAAATTTCCGACTCTTAAAACCTTGAGTAATAGTCTAAGGCACACTAGCACCTCTTTCACTAGTCTACGGATGTCATGGACATTTCTTCAAGTTTTGACTCCTAAACTTCCTAAATGACTTAAAAACATTATTTTTAAGATTAAAAATAAAATTACAACCATTAGACAATCATGTGAAGCACTAAATTATGTCTTTGTTTTCGGAGTGTTACAAATTGTTAGTTTAATGCTATTTACAAGTGAGTTCAGTCATTAGTTGTGGTTTTAAATTAAGAATTGTAGTTGCAAATGTATTTCCACCCTTGATTTTTGTCTTGTGAGATATAGCGGTTTTAAAACTACAATTATTGATTGATGGACTATGGGCATTGGGTTATGATGGGTTCAGCTCAACAGAGTGAATCCTAAACCCAATCCACACATTCAGCTCGAGAGAATGAATAGACTAAGGTGTAGGCTGTTTTTATTTTGCATGATTGTTGATGATTAGAGTAATCTACTTGATTCAATAAACTTTTTGAGAGAAAGTTTATCTTCACTATGGCCTATATAACTCACTAATATCTTGCTAATTTCTAATAGTTGTAATTAGCCGTTTGTCTATATCAGCCTATAATCGAATTTCAACCTAAGAATAGGTCTCATTATTGTTATTTTACTATGTTTTCCCCCTATTTGTAGTTTATATTTCCAAATCGAAAACCCCATTTGATATTTGTGTCACCCCTTGATTTGAATTATGTCTTTATTCGAAAACTTTTATTCTTATGACTGATTTAATAAAGTTCATACTTCCTTGTTGAATCTTAAACATGTATCGCTCCCTATGGAATTCGACCCCATATCATTTAGTTAGGTTTTATACTAATAATGATTGTTGACGCTTCGAATTGGATGAAGTGTACTTGAAATGTTACTAATAAAAATGGTATTGCTTCTGGGGAGTGTTGTTGTTTGAGATTATTTGGTGAAGTTTATGTTTTTACTTTTCAATCATTGGTAGATCTACTTACTATTAAATTTAATTTGTGTGTTGTTGTTTAAAAGAGGAAATGAGAGACAACGGAAGCAATAGTAGCCAAGTGGGACACCTAGATTAAATCCGCAATCTCAATAATGTTAATGAGTGGAATGCTTATGACCCCAATATTGTTGTTGGAGTTGGTTCCTTTCATTTGCCTATGGTTGAAGGGAACATTGTATTCGACATTATAAGCACCATGTTGCAGCTTTTGTGATTGAAAGGGTTGTTTGATGTTTTGGCTCATGAGGATCTCCATGAGCATATAAAGAACAATGTTGATGATTGTGGGTCATTCTCCTTTAAGAACATATCCAAGAGTCCGCCAAGTTGAGGTTATTCCCATTCTCCTTAATGGGAAAAACATCTAAGTGGTTGGCTAAATTACCAGGAGACATCATCACTTCGTGGGAAAAGTTTGTCACCGCATTTAAAGTGCAGATTTTCCCTGTTTTAAGATTATGACACTTAGGGAAAACATCTGGATCTTCAAGTGTTTGGAGGGTGAGATACTCTAGAAGACTTTTCTAAGATTTAAGAAGTGAGTGCTGCAATGCCTGACTCATGGTTTGCTCGACAATGTTTTGGTACTATACATTTACCGACGCCTTGATTCAGTGAACAAGGGAGTACCTGATCAACTTTATCTAGGAGGTTTGATACAACAATCGTGTGTTACAGAAGACCACTTATTGGATAGGTACATTCCTTTCCACGATCAACAAAAGCCCAAAGATTATAAGAGAGGCCATTCTAAGGATTTGGTCTCTCGTACACTCAACAAGATTGAAGGTTCTGATAAAATTTTTAAATAAATGGAGGAAAATGTATCTACCCTTAGCTAGAGGGTTTCCTTTCATTTCTTTTCTATCAAGCGGTTATAGACCCAAATGGGTCAAATTTCTTCTCATTTAAACATGAGACAACAAGTAGGGTTGCCTAGTGATACTATAAAAAATCCTAAGAATGAATGATGTTTGGGTGAGGGCTTCTGCCGTGCCATGACGTTAAGTAAGGCGCTTCTAGTAAGGCAACCCAATTTCTTTGTTTGCTTTCTCTTTGCTGATGGAATAATTGTTTATTGATTGTGCAGGTGAAAAAGTGGGATGATTTCGAAATATATAGGTTCGTGAGCTGAGAGTCTAGTCGGCGACTAACCATGGTCGACGAGCCCTACTTACACCTCCATTGGACTCAAGAAATTATGAGGATAAATTCTATAAAATTAGGTGGGCCCATGGACAAGTCGGTGACTCACTGAAAAGGTCAACGAGCCCAACTTTTTCCTCTATTTGGACCCACATTAACCTGACATTTACCGAATGTCCTGTAAAGCTCACTGAAGTACGTAACCACTCGGCATGTGGGTGAGGGGTTTGGCGAGGAAAATTAATGTCGTCGAAAGGGAAAGAACTTGACGGTTCTAAAAGGCCTAAAGTTCAAACTTTCAAACTCTTTCACATTCCGTTAATTTTTACTTTTTAAAATCACAGACACGCCCTATATTCCTATATTTTTGCATTTTTACGACTTTCTACTCATTGACTCGGTGTACCGATGTGGATACCACTAGTTATACATATTCTTATATTCGGCACTAAAGGTTTGTTTCCCAAATCACAAAACTCATAATTAGTGGTTGAACTCGTTTGCAATATTAGAATTCTTAGTGATGTGTATTGGGCCTTTATGAAATTGTAAATATGTGCTTGTGTTCCTGTTTTTGTTTTGATTTCGTTCCTAAATTCCCTAAATTATTGATTTCCCGAATTTCATGCTTTAAAATTTATAAAAAAAATATTAAAATATACTTGTTATGGAGTCTATTTGAGTGAAGTCTGAAGAACCCAAGTTTTGTTAAATGACATATTTTCCCAATGATAGAGTGTTTGACGTCATTCTTATAGGCTAAAATCGTGAAAGTACCATTTTTTTCCCAAACTGGGAAATCTAATTACCCCGATGGCATAGGTCGTATGGGTCTAGGATTAATTGAATGAGTGTATGGTTTGATTTTGATTTAGGTGGTTGCAGGGTTGATTTTGGAAGTCGGGGTAGAAAACAGGCATGTTGGGTAGTATGGCGAGATGAGTCAATCTTACCAAACTGCTCGGTCGGTTGCCGAATCCCCCTTTATCACCTTTACTTCTGTGGTTTTGATGATTTTTGTGTTATATTTTCAGCGAGAAGCTTGAGTTCACTTACTGTACTGAGCCACTCACCGAATTCTTCGTTGATTGCCCTTTCTGTGTCCCCAACCCTTAAAATACAGTATGATACTCTCTAGCTAATATGTGCTCATTGAAAGGTGTCAACAATTCTCCAAAAGGCCCTTTCCATCACAGGCAAGCCATTTTTTTGAAAGTTTTAGAGCCAATCCTTTCAGTCAACCCGATCTAGCTCACCGAAGTGACTCAATAACTCGCCAATCGGTTTGGCGAGTCTTTTTGCAACTTATTTTTCTGCATTTTATTCTTGAAACTGTCTAACTTATTTTGCTATGTTTTGCAGATATGGCTAGACCAAAAGTAGAAGGTAAAGACATGTTTGCAACCTTCGAAAGTCCATCACCTAACGTAGAGCCTCACATGATGAACTAAACTCTAAAACACTATGTCTAAGCCTAAAATAATGTATTGAAACCAAGTAGGAAGTATTATAGCCTAAACATCCAGGGACGACCATGACGTCCGGAAACTAGTGCAATTGAACTAGTAAACGTCATTAGGTTTTGTGAAGGTTTGGAAGTGTAGTATGAAGTCTAAAACTTTTATAAATACTTTAAGTAGGTAAAAAAATCCATATAGGATGAAAACGTCCATGTACGATCTCCTAAGGACCGCCCTAAATAATAAAGTAATGAATGATGTACGAAATTAGCCTATGATATCCTAATAAGTGGACTAAGTTCAAGTGGGGTATGGGATTTCACTTGTTCATTGCAATAGTAGGCTTTGAGGGATTTTATAAGAAGTTCTTTGCAGTTATGAAGTAATATGAAAATTTGTAAGTTATATGAATAATAGTTAAAGTGAACATATTCTTATGTCCAAATGTTTATATTGATGTATGTATTTCACTTATGATTATTGGTATGTGATGAATGTGAATGTAATGTGTGACCAATATGGGTTTTATGAGAATTGTCGGTAGGGTTTGTAGTATGGGATGCTAATTATACATTGCACAAGTGATCTACCATGGTTTCACGGTATTTTTAATGCTTTTTCCTTAAGTTTAGTGTTTTTCCAAAAGCCTTTTTGTATTAATTTTTATGAAAGTTTCTCTTTATTTTCAGGAAATCTGTCTAAAGATGAACGCGGAAGTTTTTGAGCAAGAAATACAAAAAAAAACCACCTACGGAGCTTGTGACGGTCCGTCGTGCTTGTGACGGTCCGTAGGTGGCATCGTAGTGAAGCTGCGGCAGGAAGATGGGGAAGTCTGACCAAGTGTGGGGTTACGAAGTGCGTGACGGACTGTCGTAGCCATGATGGTCCTGCTGGTTTGTCGTGATGATCAGAGAAGTAGTCCCAGTACCCAAATTCCAAAAGTTCAATGTTATGGAGCGAAGACCCTCGACGGACCATTGTGCCTGTGATGATCCGTCATACCTGCCGTCGAGGGAAATGAAAAGAGCATCAAAAGAATTTGAAAAGTATGGGACGACAGAGTCCATGACGGCCCGTCGTGACCACGACAACCCATCGCGAGGTCCGTCGACCCAGCCGCGTTTTGACATATTTTAAGCAGATAGAGTCCTTCTTTGATTAGGTTTTTGTTTTTTATAAATAGTTCAAAAAAGCTCGTTTTGGGGGTTAGACTCTTGGTTATTAGAAACCTTTATGTTAGATTCTTTGTGGAGGAGATTTTTTGATTATTACACTTTTGTTTATTACACTTTCTCTGGAGTTGATTGTTGTTGATTTTGTCGCTTAATCAATTAAATTTTTGGATTTTATTTTTTCTCATTGAAGTAAGTGCATGAATTATTATATTACATATATGAATATTGTGATTATGACTATGGGTAACTAAACTCCATAACTAGGGTTTTGGAAACCATAGCCGAATAATGAGGTTAAACCTAACTAAAATAACAATTCTAGAATAGTGTCTTCCATGTATTGATAATTCTTTCGCTTAGAAGTCTTTTTAACAAATGGCAAACGTTAGAACGCGCCTTAATGGTACTTGCCGGACCAAGGAGGTAGCTAATAGGAAAAGAATTATCAACATAGATTTAGTATATACTATCTAGTAGGCTAGTATTGATTGGTACGAGGTAATAACTTAGTAAAATATTGAATACAATGCCTAATATGAGGTAAAGGTAAGGTTTAGTATAGCAACACACGTAGCCGGACCAAGGTTCAGAGTGAAATTTTGTACATGCCGGACCAAGGATTTAGAAATACATAACTTATCACTTTGCATGCAAGATACTAGGAAAGAATTGTTATAGTTAGAATTATCAAGTTAGGAACCTGTGGGGAAAACGTAAACCCTAGTTACTTAGGAAATGATTGATTAAATAATAGTAATAATAGATTGAAGTTAAGTCTGAACTATTTTCCTCGTGGTAACGATCCCAACCTCATTAGTTGGGTTCTTTACTTGCTACGACCGCTTTACTTCTTATTTGAGAAGTATGTTTGAGCGTATCAAATTTTGGCGCCGCTGCCGGGGAAAGTAGCTTTAAGATTAACTTAAACTTACTACTATAGTTTAGTTGATATTTTCTTAATCTTACTTTGTTTCTTGTTTTTTTTATTCTTGCAGAACTATCTTCCTTGTATACCAAATACACGGAGAGGAAGAGAACCCTTGTTTACCTACGATCACGAATTAGAGCGTACACTATGCAACATGAATCGAAACTTGAGTTTTAATGATGATGATCCAAACCAGAACATCCCTGCTCCGATTGATGTTTATGGTCAGTAGTTATCCAATGCTCCGGGTGAAAACCAACAGAGGGGACAAAATTCTGTTCCACGGACCTAAGAATACTACAGAGGCTATGACAATATAGCAAACTCCGATGGGCAACTTGTCTTGCCCTCTCTACCACCAGGCCACACCTTTGTGTTAACAAGTAGCCTGATGCAAAATCTCACTGCCAGAGGTTTGTTTTCAGGGCTATCTTCTGAGGTTCGACATGCCCTTATAGCTAAGGTAAGGGCAGTGTGTAAAAGTTGTGTAGGGAGGCCTGACTTGGACTTGGATGTAATAGGGCTAAGAGTGTTTCCTCTCTCACTTACTGGCGAGGCTGCTATTTGGTTTACTGAGCTCCTTTTTAACTCAATTTTCACTTGGACCCAACTAAGGGACGTTTTCTTAGCACGCTTCTACCCGGTCCCCAAGAAACTAAACCACAAAGATAGAGTGAAAAACTTTGTGGCACTACCAGGAGAGTTAGTTAGTAGTTCTTGGGATAGATTCACCTCGTTTTTGAGAAGTGTCCCCTATCACCGCATATATGATGAGTCACTGAAGTAATACTTCTATCAGGGACAGGATGATAATAATAAAGTGGTGTTGGATACTATAGCGGGTTGTTCTTATGGGGAGTGTCCTTATGCTGAGATTGCTGAAAAGTTAGAAAAAATCTCCCGGAACAATAAAGCTTGGAGTACTAGGAAGTCAGATACTGGGAGAAATACTTTCGCAGTGCAATCCACTCACAACTCGGACACTGATGAGATTCGTGAAGAGATGGCTCAGATGAGAACTGAGCTTGGGTTGGTGTTAAAACATATCACTGGGGGTGCAGAAAAGATAAATGCAGTTAACTACTTGTCTAAACCACCACCACCACATGATGAATGCTATTATGCGGAGTATTCCTATGCAGTAAATGAGCAGAAGGGGGGTTTTCGATCGAGTGCCCAAGGCTCAAATCACGAGAATTGGCGCCAAGTCAAGGAAACCAAGGTCGGATCTATGGTAACTATAACCGTGAGGGTCATTATGTCCGAGATGGAAACTACAACCGCGACAACAACTTCAACGGGGGGTAACTATGGTAATAGAAATGATAGGAATGGGCACTAAGTCCTTCCTAAAAATCGTGAAGTTACTCCTAGGGATGGTGGTGGCAGTATGGCGTGAGTTGAGGATATGTTGCACAAAATGATGAGGATGTTCGATGCTAATAATGAGCGCATTAAAGAGTTAAGGAGTGATTTAGCGGGTATTGGGCAGAAAGTCGATACACATGCAATATCGATTAAGCAGATTGAGTTGCAAATGACCCAATTATCTGCGACTGTGAACACACGGCAACTGGGCATTCTTCCTAGCAACATTGTCCAAAATCCGAAAAATGACGGACACTGTATGGCAATCACTACCCGGGGTGGTAAGCAGACCATTGACCCACCTATGCCGTCTAAGGGGAAAATGTGATAAAAGATAATGATAAGGTGATAGAGGGTAGTGGTGAAGTAGAAGATAACACTGAAAAAGATGCTGAAGCGCCTATAAAGGTAACTCCCATGCCTAGGCCACCACCCCCATTTCCTCAAAGATTAGTGAAAAAGACCGAGGATGGTAAATAACGGCGTTTTATAACAATGTTGAAGCATCTTTCTATCAATGTCCCTTTGGTAGAAGCATTAGAATAAATGCCCGGTTATGCCAAGTTTATAAAAGATCTGGTTAGAAAGAAAAGATCGGTCACTTTTGAGGATGATGATATAAAGCAACATTGTAGTGCTATTGCTACAAGATCTCTCGTGCAAAAGAAAGAAGATCTGGGTGCGTTCATTATTCCTTGTACAGTCGGGTCATTATATTTTGTGAAAGCATTATTTGATCTGGGGGCAAGCATAAATCTCATGCCTCTCTCGATTTACAAGAAGTTGGGTTTGGGTGACCCAAATCCCACTGCGATGCGGCTTCTGATGGCCGATCGAACAGTGAAAAGGCCTATAGGGATACTCCACAATGTGCTAGTAAAAGTGGAGTCGTTCATATTTCTAGCAGATTTTGTTATCCTTGATTGTGAAGTCGATTTTTAAGTGCCTATTATTCTTGGGAGGCCATTCCTTGTTACGGGTAGAGCCTTAGTTTATATGGAAAAAGGGCAGATGGAATTTCGGTTGAACAATGAAGAAGCGACCTTCAACATTTGTAGGTCCATAAGGTAGAGTGGTGAGATCCAATTGGTATCTGCTATATCCTACAAAGAAAAGATGAAGAAGGATTATGACCTAAAAAGTGAAAAACGAGAGTTTATGGTTGGGGATTTGGTGCTATTAGACAGATCTAGGTTGCGTTGGCTTCCGGGCAAGCTCAAGTCCAAATGGACTGGCCCTTACTTGATTACCCAATTATTCCCTCATGGAGCAGTTGAGTTAGAAACCAGGAGGGAGTGCGGTTTAATGTTTATGGAGAACGAATAAAACCCTATTTTGGGCATTACTGAATCGGCAATTGAAGTGATCGAGGCATACCATCTTGATGAAGGCTGAGTAATCAAGTGTCCTCAGTCGTGGTGCGACGTTAAATCAGGAGCTTGTTGGGAGGCAACCCAATACTTATAGTTTTTCTTTCTAGTAATGGTAGCATTTTCTATTAATGGGTTTTTAAATTTGCAGGCACAACACCAGGAAATTCTGCAGAAAATCACTCTGCAGCAGTCACTGGCGGACCCATCGATGGACCGTCACAAACGCGACGGACCATCGCATCAATCTGTCGTACCAGGTACGTCTTTCAGTTATTTTCAGTACTAGGGCACACGCGACGGAACCAATGACGGACTGTCGCAATTGCGATGGACCGTCGTCGGGGACTCTTCGCATCATTAATGAGCATACCCGACCAGACCCGGCTGGAAACTTCTAAAAATTTTCAATCTATAAAACCCCCCACCCCTTCATTTGAACGGTATCTTTCCCTCTTTCTCCCATTCCCTCCCTTTTAAACTTCCCACTTCCTACCTCTCTTTCAACCGATCATTTCCCAAATTCCCCAATTCCTAAAATCCACTCTTTACTAGTCGGAGTCTGCTGTTGTGGTTCTCTTCTTGATCACCAAGTACCTTCCTTGCTTGTTTTTCTCAAATTATCAGGTATGTGTCTATGATTTCTACCCATTTACATTGCATTTTTGTTTATCACGTAGTATTAGCCTATTTCTTATTGATGGGTTCATTCTTTAATACAAATTCTGTCTGACCTAGGTTGAGAATCCTCAAAATTGCCTTGTTAAAACTCTAGAAATAGGTGCTTTAGCATTGCTAGTTTACTAGGTATTTGGTTTAGACACATGTAGGTTAAACACTAAAAATTCCATTTGGATCATAGGGGATGATTGTGGCATCCCCAGTTTTGTCACTGAATGATAGAACGAGACCCCGATGAAGGACCGTCGTACCCACAACGGACCGTCATAGGGTCCGTCCCAACATCCCCAACACCCCATTATCCAATTTTCTCCAAGTGTCCACCAATGGACACATGTGACGGAGTGTCGTTCCCACGACGGTTCGTCCTGCACAACTGTTCTAGTTGTCATAGACCCTATTCCTAAGGGTCTCTCACTTTGTCTAAGTGTTCTCTTACGGACATATACGACGGACCGTCATACCCTCGGCGGTCTGTCCTGCACAATCGTTCTGGTTGTCAGAGACCTTGTTCCTAGGGGTCTCCAACTTTTCCAAGTGTCCTCTTACGGACATCTACGATGGACCGTCATACCCTCGATGGTCCGTCCTGCATAATCGTCATGACGGTCAGAGACCCATCTCCTAAGGGTCTCAATACTTTTTCCAAGTGTCCTTTGACAGATACCTAGGACACACCGTCATACCGTCGATGGTCTGTCCTGCACAAACCGTCATGACGGCCATAGACCCCTCTCCTATGGGTCCCCATACTTGTTCTAAGTGTCCCAAGACGGACATAGACGATGGACCATCATCATCACAACGGTCCATCCTGCTTATCCGTCATAACTGACAGAGACTTTCCTTCAGGGGTCTCCACATAAACATAGTTTTAAGTAAGACATGATGGACCCCATGACGGTCCTCGTACTCACGACGAGCCGTCACCTGGTCCGTCGTGTGTCACTGTTACTATAGAAAAGTCATTACATCTTAACTCTTTTATTTATTTTGTGTCGTTTTGCTTGTCTTGTTTGCTCCTTCTAGTACTAATATTGATTTCTTACAGGTACTATCTCTAATGGCACCAATACAAGATCGAGTCTACGCACGTGGGCGATCAAAGTCATTCGCCTCGTCTGCCCGCCTGGTAATTGGCTCTGATGAGGAGTGTGACCCCGAGTACGTGCCCCCAGGCACTTCCACCCCATTCCGAGCTGCACGTGCTGCCAGAGCCACACCCAAATAGGTGGTGTCTGGCGTAGTCACTGCCTCCCAGTATGACGAGGAGCTCACACTGACCGACACACTTTCTAGGTCAGCTAATCATGAAGAAGGAGCGTCTGGATCCTTAGGAGTTTTGTGGTCGGAGGAAGCCTCCGGATCTGCTGATGTCCCTACACCAGCCACAGTTGCACAGTCTTCTACGTCTGATGAGGCTGATTGTTTTGAATCCACACCCGGCTCACCAACTCGTGCTCTCACCCCGGTTGCCGACCAGCCCAACCGGTGGTGTGTCGACTGGAAGTATCAAGTTTATTAAGACACGAAGTTTAAGAATGATAAAGCAGTCATGACACGGACCCTTACATTGGAGAGGAGGTTCCTTACGGGAAGTCATTCGACTATGACAGAGATCCACAATCTCCTCACCAGACACCGACTGGAGTGAACAGCGCGTTCGTTGGGCCGTTATAGTGAAGAATTCGTCAAAGAGTTCTGCGCCTCCTATGTGGCTACTCTGAGATCACAAATTGATAGGCGGGCTGCCCCCGCCAAACAGGCCCCACTGGAGCATGTCCGAGTATGTGGCATTCAGGTTGATATCTCGCTGCCAGTCATCCGCCGGTATCTATACAGCGAGGATGTTGATGCCAACCGGACCCCTCTCACCGCCGAGTTTGACTACCGGTGGCAAATTGTCGAAGATGGACAATTCTTGCGTGAGCCATCGCTGAGAGAGACCACCAAGAGGTGGATGGCCCTGCACTTGTCTATTGATGGAGAGGGTGCTGACTGGGTATCCGAGCCGAAGGGAGCCATTAATAAGGCTAAGCTGACCTTCATGGCTAAGTTCTTATGGTTTATTGTCCGCCACTGCCTTTCCCCCACAGCTGCTGATAATATAGTCACATGGGATCGTGCAGTTCTAATGGCGGCAATGATAGCCGGATTTGAGGTGGACTTTGCTTGGCTTCTACAGGCGGTCATGCACGAAAGGTCTTTTAAGGTAACAACTACTTACCCTTGCCCGTGCATGATATTTTCTTTATGCAGGTCCGCAGGTGTGCCCATCTTGAACATTGATCAGCTCAAGACCCCGCTGTGCACTGTTTATATCGGCCTCATCAAGGATGAGGCCAATGAGTTGACTCCACGCGGAGGGCCCCGTCCAGAGTTGTCTCCACTTGGTGACAATCTGGCTGATACGGTAGCACAGGATCGAACGGCTATACAGGATGCTTCCGAAACCACTGACACTACTCCGGTCGAGTCTATCCCGGGTAGTAGCACTACCCCGAGCTCCTCTCGCTCAGCCCCTTTCCCCGCTCTGGTCCCTCTTGATATGGTCAAGAAACAAGAGGAACAGATGGCTACACTTCTGCATCACATCCAGCCTTGGATGTAGAGGTCCGCTATGGAGGCAGAAGAGCGCTTGGAGCGGAGAATGGTCAAGTACACAGAGCTGAAGATCGCTGAGGTTCATCAGCGCTGGGACAAGTGGACCCTAGGAGTTTATAAGGTCATACCTCCGTTGTATTTTCGACGTTTTCTGATATTGTATTATGTGTTGTCTTGGTGATATAAATAGTTTCTAGAACTTCATAATAGCATATTTTACATGTAAACTGTCACATCCAGAAACCACACCATAGAAGTTAGGGGCAATCTCGGATTGCAACCGGCGTACTTGACATCTGGAAGGTCTTGTACAAGCCCTTATATCATTCAACGCATAACATAATGAAAAAGTAGTGCGAAATTAAAACTTTTCACAAAACATATCATAGTCTTTAAAAACTCTTTCATATAAAGTCATAGGAAATACTAATTCTCAAACTCATCAAACTTTAGACACGAGAATACTTGGTAAACGGCCCATACTTCAAAATATGGAAACACTCCGTCTATTACAATACTTCAAATTGAAACATAAAAGACATCTATGCCCTCGAATCAAATGATTACATACTTCAACTTCTCTTTAACGATGCTAGGGTCCAAGTCTTACATCCCTAATGCTCCTCACCTACCAACAACTATAGAGATAGATAAAAGCATGGATTAGAACATCCACATGTACTAAGTATGACATATGCATAAAAATCATGAAAATGGAGATTTATTCAAAATATGCATCTTTTCTTTTGAAAATCATATTATAATCATAAGAACAACATTTATCAACTTAGAAACACATAAGATACCAATAAACATAAGATTTTATTTTTTAAAGTCACTTTATAGTAACCTCAACTCACTATTACAGTGAATTTTTTCACTGTACAGTGAAGTTGCTTATTTTTACCTTAGACATCTTCTAGTATGTAATTATCACTCTTAAAGCTATCCTAAGGATCACTTGAGAAACACAAAGAGAGACCATCCATACAACCTTTCTAGGTATGCCTAAATGATCCTCAAGACTATTTATAATGAGTTACATACACACTTATAAGACATCAAAATATGAATTACATGACATTCTCCTTCCAAAGTCTATCAAAAGACCTACTTAAGTAAATCAAGAAGACAACGTCCATGATTGACCTCTTCAAGATTACCTAAGTAATCCTTAAGACTACCTAAGTTTAGAGCTTTTCCACATAACCAACAATTTTCCCTAACTAGAGTCATTCTTAAGACTCCTCCAGGTATGATACGAAGTGACCATTCATATGCCCCCTTCACACTTTCACTATACAACCTCTAACTAGTCTAGATAAGTACTTATTCAATTAATATACTTTCTGAACTTACTTATGTCGTTATGTTCATTAGTTCATTTCGGAGACATTTAACACGTAAAGGACATACAAGATATGGTCTTGGACAAGACCTAGGAACTCCAACTAACACCTTCAAAGCCTATTGTGCAATGTCTAAGCAGCATCCCATACTACCACCTAAACTTCATATAACTTCTCTAATGCTAATTTGTATTCCATATGATGATAATAGGCAATAAGTGATATAGACCATGATAGCAAGACATGGAATCCAAAGTTCTAACCTACTCCGATGAGGGTGTTCTACATGCCAATGGTAGAATTTAGAGACATCCCATGTAGGCACATGGTTAATGAATATGAAGGGCATGCTTCGTAATCTTGTCTCATTCTTTAAATAAAAATACTTCCCTTACCATACTCAATCGGTGGTAGCCATTTTTCTCATAAAGTAATTAACACTTAAGGTTCATATAAAAGGGTTCCGTATCAAGTTCATAATCCAATCACATTTACCCTAACAAAGAAAAGGTCCACTAGGGCTACCTCCCAATGGCAACAAGAAGCTCATGATGACTTTCCTAAGGATATATATGATACGTTCCATCCAATTAACCTTAATTCTATCATTACTCATTACCGCTAATGACTTCAACATTCATAACCATACCACTACATTTAAGGTTTCACATAAAAGACCCTCTTAACTTCATTTAAGGTCACATGTCATTAATAAATTCAAGACTAAGAGACTTTAGAATCCTAAGTGAAGAAATCACATATTCACATTCATACATACATCTATCAAGGGACACAAGTCAATTTAGACAAGAAAACTCATACTTCACTTTAACTCATAATACATGTCATTCTAGAAGCACATAGAAATAACCTTTATCACCTTCAAGACATCCTATATACAACCATATCAACATAATTATGACCATCATAGACACATATAATCAAGTAGTAATAACATACATTAACCCTACGACTATACACACAAAGCCACATTCATAGTCTAACGTGATCGTCTACATAACATCAATAGAACAAATATACTTTCACATTACTTAACATGTAGATAGATATCATCATTATTAACATAATCAACTATACAAATAATAACATTACTTCATGTAGTTTGACAACAAGGCCACGATCATTACAATACTTACAAAAATGCTGACACGGCCACATCAGTTGCAAGTAAAGCACATAACACTGCAACCATAAGTTGACCATACGAATCATAAAATAATTGAAGACTAATAAACATAAAATAAAGGAAATAGGGAAGCTTACAACCATAACATCCTCAACACCTCAATCCAACGCCAAATCACCACATTCGATACCACAAGGCCCTTACCCAAGGCCATAACCATCAATTCAATATAATTATATCAATATTCATGAAACATGGTCAAATTACTACATATTCATTCATCCAATACAACCTAGATATCAATTTACCATAATTAATACAACAATGCATAGCCTACATAAAACTACATTAGAATTCATCAACATTAGATAAATATCAAGTAATCCATAACTTAGTAAAAACTAGGGTTCATCCAATTCATGGTTTCATAGGTAATTTTAGTTTTATATCATCAATACAATATCAATTCAATGATTATTCAATGTTTCAAAACTTTTATTGCAAGAATCCTTTGAATAGATCATAAAATTTGACTATTCAACTTGAAAACTATAGAAAACATCTTCGAAAGTGGGGCTTCTTGATGAAAAGAGTTTCAAGGATCAAAATCCATACGTTTAAGAAGAAAATTCTTCAATTTGATGAAGAATCTCCACTCAATTCGTCACCCAAACCCTTCCTTGAGTTTTGACTCCAGGGTTTTTTATTTGGAAGAATGAAATCTTCATAGTGTTTTAGGCTTATAAACACATTAATATACACAAAAGACCCGTAAAGAAACTCCAATACTCTTATTTGGAAGTAGGGTAAAATTACACTTTCACTCCTTACTTAAAAGTGAATTGCACGCAGAACACAGCCCCAATGATGATTGCCAAACGACAGCCCGTCCCTTGACCAACGGACGGTCCTGTTGGTCCGTGGTTGGGGACATAGGCTGGTCTTTGGCCTCTCCTCACCCATTTCTAAGTCCCAAATTATGATACCCTACCAACGTGGCGTCGACTGACCAACTGGGGGTCGATTTCCTCTACGGTTTGGGCTGTCTTGAACAGCCTTCGGCACTAACTTTGGTCCTTCCTCAAGGTCCATTGGATGGTCATTGGGTATGTTTTCCCGGAGGTTTCCAACCCAAACATTATAGTATATGAGTTTAAAACCTCTCACATGAATTTCATCCAAAACAAACATGTAAAACTCGACAGAACATGCTTAGACAAACAAGGTTATTTCAAGGCAACACTTTCGAACATCATGGACGTTCTTGGACGTTTGACCTCCAAACTTCATAAAATTCGACAAACTGTGTATATTCTCTTAATAAATCATTTAAGGACACCTTACAACCTCATGAATCACACATAAAACATAGAACCACATATAAGGCACATAAGTGACTTAGTCGTCGAACGTCTACTTCCAATGCACCTAAACTCTTAGACACTACCTCAATACCACATTTTAGACCTATTTAGTACCATATACCGTCATCAAAACCATGTTAGTCTCTATTTCATCTATCTCATTTTCGAGGTCTTACAATCTCCCCCACTTGGACAATATTTGTCCTCGAATGACACTTTCCATTCTCCAAACACTTCCTAGAATAGAGATTCAATTAGCATCTCATGACCATACTATATAACACATAATTAAAAAGAAAACATTAATTTCACATGGTCAATAGATTCACAACTCAACAAGAACTAGAAAACATTCTCTAACTCATTATGCTATAAAACTCAGATGCTCATTCCAAATGACGAAAAATCATTTTATATTCAATATCATACTCATATACATAATTTATAACCACATTACAATAATTTTAGACCAAAGAATCAATTAGTCAATTTTTTGAAAGTTTTAACAGTGCCAGTGCTTCATAGTGATTTATGCAATTTTTTCAAAAATGCAACTTCTAGGCAATTATAGATAGAAACATGCTAATAAGAAAAGTAAAATCATATAAACATATGTTACAACATAATCATAACTTTATAAAAATACACAATGCAAGAGGTTAATGAAATTCAATTTCAACAAAACTCCTAAACACAATGCACATACGACATGCTTCTATCACTTTCTATACCATCTACTAACCATAATCCCCCACTTACAAGGAACTCATATTAATAAAAGTTAAAAGTAAGGACTTACCCTCATCATCATCATTATTGTCATCCGGCTTCCGTCCTCTAGTCCGAAGTGCATAGAAATGCCTGTTTGTTGAAGCATCATTCTGCGGAACACTAGGAGTAACTTGCTTACCCTTTTTTTAAATAGAAGCAATATTAGGACAATATCTCACTATATGTCCTTCTTTACACAATAATAGAAACTCTCGGTACCCCTTAAACACTCACCATAATGCCTCTTTCCACAAGTGACACATGTAGGTTTGACATTTTGAGAACCACCTCCTTTCTCAAATTTAACCTTAGCACCCTTAGATTTTAAATGAGTTTGAGTTCTCTTCTTCAACCTAGATTAATATTGGTCACTGGTCAAGACTCTAATAGACGTGACTTGATGAGACTTTTCGATTCCTAAAACTACTTTCATAAACTATGCTATGATACCAAGATTGTCACAGCCCAAGACCACACCCTAAAATATAAGGTCAATCTCAAATTGGAACTGGCGTACTTGACCTCTCAGAGGGTTTGTACAATCCCTTACATATCATTCATCGCATATATATAATGAAAAATAGTGCGGAATTAAAACTTTTCAACAAAACATTTCATAGTCTTTAAAAACTCATTCATATAAAGTCATAGGAAATACTAACTCTCAATCTCATCAAACTTAAGACACGAGAATACTACTAGGACACGGCCCATACACAATACTAATATAAAAATACTTAGTTTATCACAATACTTCACTAAGAAACATAAAACACATCTTTGCCCTCGAATCAGATGGGGACATACTTCGACTTAACTATAATGATGCTATGACCCAAGTATTGCTTCCCTAGTGGTCATCACCTACCCACAATGATAGATATAGATAAAAGCATGGATTAGTACAAACACATGTACTTAGTATGTCATAATGCATGAAAATCATGAAAACGGTCTGTTATTTTCATTAAAAATCATATTATAATCATAACAAAAACATTTAACAACTTAGAAACACATAATATAACATTTGAGCAATTTAACACATTTTGGAGCCATTTTAATAGTAAGCTCAACTCACTGTACATTGAAGGAATTCACTGTTACAGTGAAGTTGCCTACTTCTTCTTTAGACACTTTATGTCATGTAATCATCCCACTAAAAGCTATCTTAAGATTGTCTTAAGCAACACAAAGACAGACCGCTCATACAACCTCTTTAAGCATACCTAAATGACCTTGAAGACTACTTATGATAAGACACAAACACTTACAAGACATCAAACATAGGAATATGTAGATAATATGACATTCTCTGACCAAAGGCTATCAAAAGACTTACTTAAGTAAATTAAGAAGATAACGTACATGATTGACCTCTTCAAGACTACCTAAATAATCCTTATAACTTCCTATGTTTAGATCATGTCCACATAATAACCCATTTCCCTAACTAGAATCATTCTTAGGACTCATCTAGGTAAGATACGAAGTTACCATTCCTATGCCCCCTTCACACCTTTACTAGACAAGCCTTATATTATTGAACTTGTTTTCTTAACCTAAGTCATTACCTTCATTATTTATTTAGGAGACATTCAACAAATAAAAGACATTCAAGTAACGGTCTTGGAAAAGACCTGGGAACTCAAACTAACATCCTTAAAGCCTATTGTGGAATGTCTAGATAGTGTCCCATACCACGTCCTAAACATCATAGAATTTCTCTAATTCTAATAGGTATTCCATATGATAAGAATAGGCAATAAATGAAAAAGACAATAAGAGAAAGACATGAAATCCGAAGTTCTAACCTACTCCGAAGAGGGTGTTCTACTTTCCAATGGTAGAACTTGGACACATCCCATGTAGGCACATGGTGAAGGAATATGAAGGGTATTTTTATAATCTAGTCTGATTCTTCAAATAGAGTAATTTGAGTAATTTACACTTAAAGTTCATACTCACTCGCTTCTAGCCCTAACCATACTCACTCGCTTCTAGCCTTCGTTCTCATAGAGTAATTTACACTAAAAGTTCATATAAAGGGTTCCATATAAAGTTCATAACCCAATCACATTTACCCTACACAGAAAAGGTCCACTAGGGCAACCTCACAATGGCGACAAGAAACTCATCATGACTTTCCTAAGGATCAATATGATTCCATTCAAGCCAATTAACCTTAAGTCTATCATTCCTTTACTTGAAGGATAATATTATGACTTACGACTTCAACATTCATAACCTTATCACTAGGTTCAAGGTTTTACATCAAGGACCCTCTTAACTTCATTTAAGGTCTCATATAACTGAGACACTCAAGACTAAGATACATTAGCATCCTAAGTGAATATATGACATATTCTAGTTCATACATACATGAAGCAAGCGACACATGTCAACCAACCAAGACACCACATACTTCACTTTAACACATAGAAATAACCCTTATCATCTTTAAGTCATCCTATATACTATCCTATCATCATAAATATGACCATCCTAGACTCATGTAGGCATGTCGGAATAACATAAATCAACTCTTAGACTAAACATACAAAGTCAAAGTCAAAGTCTAACATGATCACCTACATAACATCAATAGAACACATATACTTTCACATTGCTTAACATGTAGATATACAGTATCATACTTAACATAATCAACTACACAAATAACTACATTACTTCAAGTAGTTTTCCGACAATGCCATGATCATCATATTACTTAAAATAACACCGACAAGGCCACAACAATAGAAAGTAAAGCACATAACACCGCCAACTAAGTGGACCATACCAATAACAACATAATTGAAGTCTAATCAACATATAATAAAGGAAATAGGGTATCGTACCACCACTCAATCCTTAATACCTCAATCCAATGCCAAACCACCCAATTCTATATCATAAGGCCCTTACGCGTGGCCATAATCAACAATTCAATTTAATTATCACAATATTCATAAAACTAAGTCAATTTACTACATATTTGTCAATATAATGCAACCTAGATATCAATTTACTATAATTATTACATCAATCGATAACCTATGTGAAACTACATTAGAATTCATAGACATTAGATCAATATCAAATAACCCTTAACTTAGTCACAAACTAGGGTTTATCAAATTCATGGGTTCGAAGGTTAATATAGTCTAAAATCATAAATACATAAAAATTAAATCATTATTCCATGTTTAAAAGCCATTAATTCAAGAACCCATAGATAGATCATGAAATTGGACAATTCAACTTTGAAAACTTTAGAAAACACCTTTGAAAGTTGGGCTCCTTGGTAATGAGAGTTTCAAGTATAAAATAACATACCTCAATGAAGATAATTATTCAATTTTATGAAGAATCTCCACTCAATTCTGCAATCAAATCCCTTCCTTAAGTTTTGGCTCCAATGGAGTTCTAAGGGAATTTTGGTGTTTTGATTTGGAAGAATGAAATCTTCTAAGTGTTAAAGACTAATATACATTTTTAAAATACCCAAAAGACCCATTAGGAATCTCCAAACATCTTTTTTGGAAGTGGAGTGAATTTACAAGTTCACCCCTCAACTTACAGTGAACTGCACGCAGGGAGGCAGTCCACCAACAATTGCCAAACGACGGCGCGTCCCTTGACCAACGGACCGTCCTGTTGGTCCGTTGGTTGGGAATGAGGCTGGTCGTTTGCCTCTCCTCTACCATTGATAAGTAACAAACGACGAGACCCCACCAACAGGTCGTTGACTGACATACTGGGCATTGATTGCTTCCGTGGTTTGGGCTGTCTTGGGCAGCCTTGGGCACGAACTTGGGTCCTTCCTCAAGGACCCTTGGATGGTCCTTGGGGATATTGGCCCGGACGTTTCCAACCCAAACATTCTCTTATACGAGGTTAACACCTATCACTTGAATTTCACCCAAAACGAAGACGTAAAACTCGATGAAACATGCCTAGACACACAATGTCTTTCAAGGAAAACTTTTCGAATGTCATGGACGTTCTTAGATGTTTGACCTCCAAACATCACGAAACTTGACACAATACATATATATACTATAATAACTCATTTAAGGACCTTATAACCTCATGAATCACACATAAACACATAGAACCACATATGAGGCACATAGGTGACTTAGTCGTCGAATGTCTTAGTCATCCTGGACGTTTTACTACCAAATAACCTAAACTCTTAGAAACTGCCTCAATACCATATGTTAGACCAATTTAGGACCTTATACCATTATTAAAACCATGTTAGGATCTAGTTCTCCAAATTCATTCTCAAGGTCTTACATTAACGTCCCTTTCTCATGTTTTAATTATTTCTATGCATTTATCCATACTGAATGCAATAATTGTACTAACCCCTTTCTTACTTTTATCTTATGAGTATAGTTTCCATATAATCTGTTCCCTTCTACATCCTTGAAGAAATCATGGACTTCTATTCTCCAAAACGTTTTGGTAAGTCCTCAAAGATTCGAGGACATATGCATTAGTTGACACTTTATGTGTTCCCTATTCATGTAATAGACTTGATAATCTTATCTTACGTACTTTTGTTCTAATAGAATATTTTGTTTAAAGGGATAGGGACCCTATTTGTGGACTGGTGTTTAACTTTTATAAATAGATGGGGTTGTGAGATGATATTAGAATATGGTCATGAATTACTTATATTGCTAAATGAGGAGTCTAAGTAAACTCCATAAACAAGAAGTCTATGTAAATCCATATACATAATAAGTGAGAAGTCAAAATATAACTTCACTATATATGTAAGTTTTAAATTTTTCGCATTTTAAAATTATTCATTATGCCATGACAATTACGCCAAGATGCTAATATGAGACCTCTTCGAGGTCGTGCACGCCGGTGATGTGAAGGGGGTACTCTCCGATCGTTACAGCCTTGGTATTAGAGAATAAGGTTTTGGGATAATAGGAGGGGTGATTTCACACACACCACGTTAAGTAGAGTTTTATTCATGAATGTGAAGTGTGCCACATTTATGAATAAGAGGCTATGAGATGATTATGAACCTTCTTTTCTTCATAATTCTATGATTGTGCTTGGAGACTTAACATTGTGTACTAATATCTTTATTTCTAATCGTTTTATTGTGCGTATAGCCCATGAATATTAGGAGAAATAATGGTAGGAGGGTCAAAGATAAGAATGTGAATGAGGCAGTTCCCCCTCCGGATCCTCAAAAGCCTCAAATTCCTATTGAAAAGGGGGCTATGTCCAATGTTGAGATAAGGGCTGCCATCCATATTTTGACCCATATGTTGTCTACTCAAGTTGCTAGAGATTCTATGCTGCAATTGAAACCCAATTCTAGCACCATCGTTTCAAGGATAAGGGATTTTACATGGATGAATCCTCCTACATTCTTTGGCTCTATGGTGGAAGAAGCCCACAAGGGTTCATAGATGAGGTATTAAAGGTATTAGATGCAATGGGTGTGACCCCTCAAGAAAAGGCGGAATTTGCTGCCTATCAACTCAAAGATGTTGGTCAAGTTTTGTATGAACAATGGAAGGATGAGAGGCCGGTTATAGAAGGTTGGATTACTTGGGTGACTTTCAAAACAACTATCCTTGATAGGTTCTTTCCCTTGGAACTAACGGAGAGAAAATGCAAGAATTTATCTAGCTTCGCCAACTATCGAAGTATGATCACACCATGGTGGAGGACTCTAAGACCAACATGAATAAGTTTGTTATGGGGATACCAGATCATGTAGTGAACGAATGTCAGTATGCTAATTCCAATCATGGACATTTCTCGACTTAGGTCCATGCGAATAAATTGAGGAGAAAAAACTAAAACAATTTGGTAGATAGTTGAAGAGATCAAGCCAAATAAGCAAATTTCTCCAAAGCTAGGTTTGAGATACAATATAAACCAAGGCTAAAGGAGAGTTTTTCTAATCCAAGTCCTTCCAATGCTCCACAGCCCATTCAAAGGAGGAGGACTACCCCTAAGCCTGAAGGCGAATATAAGAGTGTCCCTTTTGTGAAAAGAACTAAGTGTGCCAAGTGTGGTAAAAAGCATGAAGGGAAGTGTCTTGCTGGTATGGATGTGGGAAGAGTGGTCATGGATTCAATAATTGTTCAAAGCTTACGGACAAAAGGAGAGTAGGTACCCAAGCTCCCACCAACACTCCAAAACCCAATGCTCCTAAGAAGAACATCTTCTATGCTCTCCGCTCTAGGGGTGATCAAGAGGAATCATTCGATGTCGTCACTGGTATATTCCAAGTGTTTTCATTGATATCTATGCTTTACTAGATCCCGATTCCACCTTGTCATTTGTAACCACTTTAGTGTACATCATGTTTGATGTGCTTCCCGATAATTTCCATGAAAATTTTACAGTTTTTTCACAAATGGGTGGTTCCAAACTTGTTAAAAGAGTTTATAGGGGTTGTCTCATTTCATTGCCCAATAGAGTCACATTGGTTGACTTCGTAGAACTTGATATGTGGGACTTTGACGTTATTTTGGGCATTTATAAGATACATTATTTTTTTACTTCCATTGGTTGTAGGACTCCGGTTGTAAAGTTTCAATTCCAAATGAACTCGTCTTAAACTGGAAGGGGGGTAACTCAATTCCTAGAGGTCATATCATTTCATTTCTAAAAGCTTGTAAAATAATCTCTAAGGAGTGTCTTTACCAGATTGTGAGAATGAAAGATCATGGGTCCGACATTCCTACTATAGAGTCGGTTCATGTAATGAAGGAGTTTTTGGATGTTTTTCCTGATGACTTGCCCGAAAATCCTCTTATGAGGCAAAAAGACGTTGGTATTGACTTATTACCGGATACAAACCCCTTCCGGTCCCTCTATACCAAATGGCTCCAGCGGATTCGAAAGAGTTAAAGCTTCAACTTAAAGACTTATTAGACAAGGGGTTTATTAAACCTTGTATTTCACTATGGGTAGCTCCGATGTTATTCGTATAGAAGAAGGATTGGTCCCTTAGGATGTGCATTGACTACCGTCAATACAATAAGGTCACCCTTAAGGACAAGCATCCTCTCCCTCGGATGGACTACTTGTTTGATCAACTCCAAGGGTCAAGCTACTTTTCAAAAATTTATTTAAGGTCGGGATTTTATCAAGTAAGAGTTAGAAAGGTTGACATAACCATGATGGTTTTTTGTACTAGGTTTTTGTCATTTTGAATTCCAAGTCATGTCTTTTGGCCTAACAAGTACCCCGGCAGCTTTCATGGACCTTATGAATCAAGTTTTTACAAATCATATGGATTTGATCATGATTGTTTTTATTAATGACAAATTAATATACTCTAAAGTGAGAGTGACAATGTGAACCATTTGAGGATAGTTTTGCAAGTCCTCAAGGATGCCCAACTCTATGCATTGTATAGTAAGTGCGAGTTTTGGTTGAGATCTGTTACTTTTCTTAGTCCCAGTGTATCTAGTGAATGGATAAGAGTAGATCCAACGAAAATTGAAGCGGTCAAAAGTTATCCTATACCTTTAAACTGTACCGACGTTCGATGATTATTCGGTTTGACCGAGTATTATAGGAGGTTTTTTATGGATTTTAATCTATCGCATCTCCATTGACGACCTTGGCTAAAAATAAGGCTAAGTTTTTATGGTCAGATATTTGTGTGAATAATTTTCAATTATTGAAAGAGAAGATTACCTCCGCTCCAGTATTGGCCTTACCGGAGGGCACGGAAGGGTTTGTGATATATTCTGATGCTTCTCGATTAGGTTCGGGGGTGTTCTTATACAACATGACAAGGTGATAGCATATGCCTCTAGACCTTATGATCCTTTCATCGCCTTTTGATCCACTTATTTCATGGGTTCGCTTACCGGAACAAAAGGCGGAGTACTTCCCTTTGGCGATTAGTGAAGTACGATTAGCAAAGCTCAAGCTTCAACCTTTACGTTCTTTTCAGCCTTTTTTTTTTATTTTTGCTTATAAATGGCTTAACAAAAATGGAATACTCATCCTTTCATATGCAGTTCATATTTAAGAATAACTACTCAAGCAAGGTCCAATTTCTTCTCCTAGCATTAGTGTTCAAGCAATCTTCACACACACACGATACATGACTACATTCTCAAGTCTTTTCATTCACCAATCTATTTGTCAGACTAGCACTGATCATCTCATGAGTATGTAAGATGTCATCTAAAGATCTTAACAGTCAGATTTTAGATTAAGGTCATCATTTTAAACAGAACTAGTTGTTGTAGTGCTCAGCACAAAAACTTCTACACTTTTATGAAAATCTAAAAGAACACCAATCATAATTTATTAGGCAAACACATACTCAACTTCCATTCATTCTAACAACTATATTGGTAGGTTTTATACCCCCTCTTCAAACAAAACGACTTTGCCCTCAAAGTCAATAAATCAAAACAATATAGGGTTGTGAGGAGGGGCTACACCTACAGGGTTGTGAAAAGGGGTCATTCATAAGGTTCACTAGGCACAAGTAGTCGGATCACCTTCGACATCCTTATCAACGCGTTTAGTCACATAAACCAGCGCTAGATTAGGTTGTCTACCACTAACCGGGATAGGTATTCCGCTACCAGAAGCACCATTTAAAACCCCATCTCACTGTTGATTTGCAAGTGCTTCCTCTTCTCTTACCTATTTCCTCAATTCCTTGAAGGCTTTCTTGTATTGTATTATGTCTTGTTTGGATAGGTAAGCAAGCAGCTCCTCGTCATACTCTCTAGCTTTGTGTGTTCTCTTGACGGATTTGCTTTTCAGGAGTTGACCTAGAGATAGTCAATGGATTGAGTGTCACATCCAAGTTTACCACCTAGATGTAACCAATGTCATCGTCTTTTTTAAGGACTAAGACTAGCCTCTTAGTCTCATTTCATTACATTCATTGGTTGAAAAATGCAAAGAAATTTAGAACTTTCATTATAATTACTTGAAGGTTTACATAGACCTCTACATACACATAATATATAGTCGTATCGAGTGTAAATAGACCGTTCGTAAGGGAAGATTACATAGCCTTGCACTTTTATTGCACATACACATATATAAGATAGAAGAATTGTCTCAACGATTGTATCATCTAATACCATCTAAACGATTATCACAATGTGGGCATAGCGTTTATATAAATCCAACAAGACCACATATAGGTCATAGAAAAGTATAGTACTGAATCGAAAAGGAAAGAAATGAAAGAGTCTTTAAGCTCATAACAAGTCCGTAAGCTAGATAGTGGCATAGCTCTCGGAAGTTGAGGACCTACCCTACTTGGATGAAATGAAGAATCCAAGCCTTCAACAATGTCACGTTCAAAAGTCTTCAACGACCGGAACCTAAAATGTTTGGGAAAAGGGAAGAAAATAGGGTTAGTACTTCACATGTACTAAGTATAAGACCTTATTCACACAAACAAGAAAACATGCTAAAAAGGTACTTTCAGTCAAAACATGCCATTTTACCACTTTAGGAACCTAACGCAAATCCAAGCAAGTCATATCAATCAACCAAACATGCTTACTAACTCAACAAGTATAAGTATTTCAACATACTTGAAACCATGATTTACTACAACCCAATCATCAAGGAATGACATCACAAGAATGATATAAGAGTAAATCATATAATAATAAGCAAGACAATTACTCATGAGTTTTTATCAAGTCAACCAGTTCAATGACCAAGCAAAGACCCTTAACCTTACTAAATCAAGTAGCCTCAACAAGAAACCATAACCAATGTCCAACTTCACATAACATAACATTTAAATTTACATTTCATCTTACATTAACATATAACCCAAGGCATGCTCATAAGTTAACTAATAAATATATAGTATAAACATTGTGCCAAGGTCATCATACATATATCATATATCACCATAACATAAACATATATAAGAAACTCCTCCTAAGACTCCCCCCAAGGATAATTTGTGCAATATTTAGGTAGAGTCTCATACCCCTACCTAGACTAAGCTAGACCTCTTAGGTTATCCAAGTTAGAGTTCAAGTCGTTTTATTCGTTTTACCTTTTTGGAAAATCTTTTCCTAACCGACATAGACCACATGAGTTAGTGTGGAATCCGGTGTCATGAAACCCTACATCGAAAGAAGGCGGACTACTTGCCAAGGTAGTACAAAAACATGAAACATAGAAACTTCGTAGATCCACTAGCTAGTATTCCTGTGGGGGCAACATAGTTAAAGAACGAGGAGATGTAGTTGGGACCCTCTTTATGCGCCATGCATTATAGTCTCCAATCTCAAGAGTAATGTAGTGCTCCTACCTTCCCTATGTGGGAAGGGACACTTCTCAATCTAGTTCACTCGGTGATAATCTAAAGTCCCTTTTTGAAATGTCTTTAAGACTTTAATTATCGATCATAGCTTAGTTTAGGTCATAGGGTATATACCTTGTATAATCATCATCATCAATAACTCAATAAGAATTGTACTACTATAAGTCCTTTCATCACAATTCATATAAACACATAAGCATTTCATAGCATATCAAGGCACATTGATAGTTTTCACCATCCTTATATCACATACACCTTAATCAATCTCAAAACATAGTCAAGACATTTCAATTGAACATTATACCACTCTATCATTCTAGTCCCAAACCGCTTTTCTCGGGCAATGTATACCTTAATTTGAACTCGCACCAAGCAAAAAAAAAAAGAATAAAGGCATACTCCAACCTAACATCATGACTTAACCACAATTAATCACAATTGGAAGTAAATATAGATATTCTAAGACATACCAAGTCTTCCTCATAGTTCATTCTCAAGGTCTTACCATCAACCCATAACTCCACCAAATATGGGGATTAACATTATCTCACAATGATAACCAATAATACAACAAGGCCAATTGAATATCTATAAATAAATTAAACACTAGACCATAGCTTAAGACAAGATACATAGGCTAATTTCACAATATACTTCATAACCTAAATCACATCTCAAGAACTAACATGATAGGACTATAATACATCTTAATTTAATCATAATAACACCATATTATATTAATATAATCAATAACCAAATCAATTGAATTATCACAATAAAATATAGGTGAAGATCTCAACCTAGGGTTAGGGATTAAGGATCATGTTCTTCAATTTAGATCAAACCATCAACAATTACCATAATCAAGTTAAAATTCATGTTAATATATTCAATAAAACCTAATGAAATCATCAACAACTCAATCCATAACTTCAATTTTGTAATTGGATGAATCCCATAGGAAAACTCAACTTTTGAAATCCATTTTGAAGGAACCGTTTGAGGAATAAGTCTCAAAGGTGAATTCGATCCCATACCGTAACGTTTGACAAAAATTTGATGGTTGATTCGTCCCCCTTTCCAGACCCCAAACCTGTATCCTTGATATTCTTAAACAGTGAGTTCAAGTAGAGAGAAGGAAGAGAGTTTATGTTTTTGAGTTATAATTAGTTTAATTGGGGTTGGGATTTTATATGGGTTATAAGTTAGTTAATTAGTCTCCCATTAATCCTAACCAACCCCTAAACCACTTAATTTATGAAATGACTTGACTCTAAAACGTGCAGAAAATTACCTCCTGACAGACGGAACCTCGCCAACGGGCGTGAGTTTACGGACCCACCCCCCCTCTCGTCCTATACTCCGTCGATGTGTTCTGAGACTGTGCAGGAGAGGGGATTTCATGAATTGTCTATGATTGGGACGACAGTGGAAGCGACGCCCCATCGATCCACACAAGGACCATAGCCTGCACCTCTGCACTCTGTCAATGAGTTCAGAGGCTCTGCGGTTGAAGGTACCTTCTCAACAAGACTTATTGTTGTAAAACAGTGGAATCAACACCCCTTTGTTCCACACACAGGCCGTTGGCCGCCTCGTCGATGCACACTACTTCAGGCAGTATTGCCTCAACCTATAGGGGTCCTTCTCAAGGGCCCTTAGTAGGTCCTTGCCGAGTCGTAACCGGACGTTTTCACCATGAAAAAACTTAAACACCTATTAGCTACCCTTCCACCAATTTTCATACAGTTCTGACTCCTAAAAGTTACTCAAATAGGCTAAGGCACACTGACACTCTTTGAACCAACTTCCCGGACGTTCTTGAATGTTTTGGTACTTAAACTTCCTATATGACGTATATTAAATAGAATGGAGTTAAAAATAGTTCTTATACCTTATGACACCTATGTTAGGCTTTACGACACATCTTGGATTTTTAACGTGTTACATTGAGTGGTAGGTGCCTCATTGGGCAAGTGTATCAATGACTCTGGCATGACCGGAGTGGGCACGCATACAAACTTTTTATCTATTTTAGCAACTAGATCTCACGTCTACACCAACTACATCTTGAACTTGTCAGCACTGACTAAACTGTCAGCCTCAATCTGAGCTTGGACATGGACTTCCAGGCCATTCATCCTGACTTTTAAGAAATCCAGATCCTTCTGGAAGTCATCTTTTACTCACTTCTTAACAACTAAAACATCGCGCTCTATGAGCTGGGGCATCCAATTGACAATTTAGTCGACTTTGTTCCCTGTTTGTTTCTTATCTGCAACGAACTTTTCAAGGAAAATAGTAAGAAAAATGATAAAATTACTCGTAGCCTATGAGGTTGAATTTGGTGGCGGTGATGGTTCCCCCCAAGCTGGTTGTGAGAAGCCACCCTACTTACCGTTGCCTTCAGCCTGTGGGATAACTACTAGTGTATGTGGTTGTAACACTTCAGAAGTCTAAGACCCAATCTAAAGCCTCACATAATGTACATTTTTTTACACTATTCTAAGACCTAAAATAACGTATATGAATTATTTATGAAGTTTTAGATTCAAAACATTAAGAAACGTCCACGACATTTGCTGAATTATTAAATAGTGGTTAGTGTTCCTTGGAATTTTTCATAGGGTTTCAAGAGTCAAAATTCAATGACATTTGGTAAAAAGGTGTTAAATATGTATTAGAAAGTGTTTATGGTTAAAATTTTGGGTACGACTCCTCAAGGACCACCTTAAGGGTCCTTGAGAAGGACCCTTCCAAAATTACCCAAAAGTTCTTAAATGACAGTTACATCCTGCGAAAACCAATCGACGAGCTATCACTTGATAGACGACGCGTCGATGGCTCCATAGGTAATACCTTATAAATTTTCAAAAAAAAGTTCTAAAAATTTAATCTCTGAACTCATCAACGGCTTGCCAGCACATGCCGTTGATGGACCTATATCCGTAGGTCAGTGAGTCATCGTTTGGTCTGTGTTCCACTAATAAGATTTTAGTTACGTCATTTAATTAGATAGATTCATAGGTTGTTAATTATTATTTAGGGCAGGGTTGATTAAATTAGTTAAAGGACTATATCAAGACATAACTCTCATTAAACTAACCTAACCACTTCAATTCCCTCACTCAAAATCCTCTTCCTTCTCTGTACTTACTCTCTATCTCTCTTTTCAAAGACTCCATTGTAAATTAATTCAAGGTCACTATGGATCCAAGATTCAACTTTCTCTTCATTAAAATTCAAGGGTTGTTAATTTATGAAATCTCTTCCCTCTTTGGACTCCTTTCCCCAAATGGGTTCTTCAAATTTCATTTCCAAAAGTTTAGAAAACAAGGGTTCATTCTTAATCTGAAATTGATATTTAAAATTGTACTGTTCTTTTTTTACTTTTATGACTATGGATATAATATGATTTATTATTATTGAATTAGGCTAGTCTTAATGTTATACCTATATCTGTAGAAGATATCATGAATTGACCCTATTTCCCTAACCCTAAGTTATGAATTGATATTCAATTGAATAGTGATGATGCAATTGACTTGATTCTTCCGTTAATTACCTATTATATGATACTATTAAGGCTATTAATGGATAAATATGGTTTGTTAATGGTAAGACCATGTAAGAAGGCTTGTAAAGTTAAATTGGGAAGAGCTATAATCATACAACCTTACTTCAGTTGTCATGCCTTGTACTTCATGATGATGATCACCTTAAATATTACTAGTAATTATATTAGATAGGTGATATTATGATAAATGTAATTGAAATGTATTGATTATATGGATTGTGAGATTGTGCTTAAGGTATGATGATACAAGGTTGATTATGGATCAATTATATTCCTTACTATGACATGAAGATGATAATGTGTTAATCTCACATATAAGGATTATATTGAAAGGAAGTTCTCATGAAATTCCAAATGAGCTAATGATTATGAATTTACAAGGTGTTAGTGTCCTTTGACCTATACTAAGCTAGGATGTTTAATAAAGGCTTAAAGAAAATTCAAAAGGGGACTTTAGCTTAGAGTCTAGTGACCTAGATATGAGAGGTTTCCTTCCCAATGTGGGAAGGTAGGTTCACAATGATTCTCATTAGATAGAGATTACAATGCAATTGTGCATAAAGAGGGTCTCAAGTATGTCTCATAGTTCTTGAACTATGTTGCCCCCGTAGGAATACTAGCTAGTGGATCCATCTAGAATGATATGTTCATGTTATGTTACTACATGGCAAGTAGACCTCCTTCTATTTGTATAGGTTATCATGACACTGGATTCCATATTTTGCTCATAAGGTCTATGTCGATTAAGGCAATTGTTCCCGAAAGTAAAATGAACGTAATAATGTGAACTCTAACTAGGAGGACTTGAGGAGTTCTTCTTAGTATAGGTAGGGGCACGGTACTCTACCTATGCATTGCACTAGTTGGTCTTGAGAGAAATCTTAGTAAGATGTTCTTATGTTTTTATGACTCTAATGATATGCAAATGTTGACTTTACATGTTGATGAACTATATGATATTAATCTCACTTATGAACATATTAGTTATCTATATTGCTAAATATGATGATGAATACTCATGATGATAGGTTATATAAAATTAGACATTGTTTGTGATCCTTTGTTGGATTTACTTAGTTGTGTGGGGTTATGGGACTTCACTTGATCATTGCACTTTTAAGCTTTATAATGGGTTATGAGTAATGGTCTTGAATATGTTGTAATGTTTTTAACTCTCATACATGTTTGTTGTTATGAAATTATATTGGAGTTTTTTTTATATGCTCTTATATTCTACTATACATCTTGACTTGACTTTGATTGATGATATTGGTCTCGTATTGTATATTTTCTTGTCTTGAAGAATATGTTCATTGGTTCATATTTGCTTTTTATTGTACATAAAGGTTTTTCAAATTAAATTAGCATGGTTTTGAACAAATGTCCCTTTAAGCATGATTTCAATGTTTTATGTTCATATGTTTCCATACTTAGTACAAGTGGTGTACTAACCCATATCTCTATGATTTCTACAAATATGTAGGTTCCGTCCATTAAATTCCTAGGAGGATGACTGAAGAAGACTTGGACTCTATTCTCCAAGTATTGGTATGTAAACATAACCGGCCATGAGGCGAGCAACCAATGATACTAGTGATGGGAAAGTGTATTATCTGTTTTTGTGGGTCACAACTATTCTTGAACTATGGAACACCAATGTTTGGCTAGAGATTTTAGAGATGCCTTCGTAATTAGAAAATTGTGGCTCATACACCCATGCTTCCACTTCTCCATTTGGGACAATATAACCTGTAATCCAATGCATGATACGTTGTTGCAAACTAGGATCCTCCATCTCAAATTCACTAGTAAAAGTATGTTGTTTACCCTTAAATAATCCCACAAATGTTGGTGTAATGTACTCTGGGCCATTTAGAATCCTATTTATTTTATCTTCAAAGATGTTCATGATCTTTCCCCTCATAGTGACTGTATCCAAAGGACCCAACGTGTCTGCAACTGTCTTATTTGTTTTAGTTTCAGCAGCAATGTTCATTAGAGTATCTGCATAACAGGCATAGAATTGTCGAGGTAGGTGGCCAGTGAATTCTCCAAGAGCATTGTTCATCCATTAAAGATGGTGAAGCTGGAAGAGTGTGTAAATATCTGGGAATGCTTGGATATCCTCCATCCTTTAAAATGTTTTCACCTGATCAATCATTGGGAAAGTCCACATAATTGAAATGCAAAAACTAGAATGAAAGAATAGAAAAATCTTATTATTATTATTATATATGGGAGCCATGATGGTTGATTAATTAAAGATTTGAACTCATTTAGGGTTTTATTTATAAAAATTTAGTATCCTCAAATTATTATTTTGGGCCAATAATTCATGTGAAACCCTTAATTTCAAGGTATAGGGACACTAATTTGCAAAATAGAACAAAATAGGTTCAAAGAATGAAGAAAGGCAAGCCTGATTATCTGCAAGTCCTCTTGGCAAGTCATTGAATAGCTACTTGACTGCCTAAATTTTCACTCGGTGCTAAGGTAGAGTCCCTTTTAAAAATTTATTTAAGCCTTTATTAATCATCATAGCTTAGTATATGCCAAAGGAGACTAACTCTTTGTATATTCATATCATTAGCTCATTAGTAATTGCATGAGAATGTCATTTCAACACAACCCTCATATGTGATATCAACACAATATCATCATCGTGTCATTATAAGGCACATACAAAATTCATAACCAACCTTATACTATTACATCTTAACATAATCTCACATATTAACATAATCAAGACATTTGAATTACTTCATCAAACCAACACCTACTTAATACAATCACAATATATACTTCAATTGAACTTTATCACCAAGTACAAGCCACCACAATTAAAGTAAAGGCTTAAGATTACAAAGTCATAACAATTCTCCTTCAAAAGTCATAATCAATCGTATTACCCTAAACCAATCCAATTTCATCATTAATAGGTGTAATAACATAATTTGAATAGTAATCAACACAATAACTAAGTCAATTGCATCAATAATAATCAATTCAACATTAGTTCATACTTAGGGTTAGGGAATTTGGGTCAATTCATGATCTACTCCACATACTAGGTTAATTCATCAAGAATTATCATAACTGAACCATAATACAACATAATATAATAATAATAACCCAAATAAAACATAAATAATACAATTTAGAAGGTCAAATTCGTATTAGGAAGAACCTATATGAAATATTCTTTTTGAAAACCAATTTTAGAAGAACCCTTTGGGGAAAGGAATCTCAAAGGTGAAAGGTTCCCATACCGTGATATTCTTGAAGATTTATGATTAAAATATACCTTATTTATTCACTAGAACTCTTAGACCTTGGTCTTCTATGGAGTCTTCTTTGGGAGAGAGAAAGTTGAGAGAAGGAAGATCAATTTGGGTTTGGGATTATGAAGTGTTAAGTTGGGTTTAAGTTTAGGGTAGTTTATATAGTTGCTTGAATGATCTTATTAACAAAACCTTAACCCCTAACCAACTACCTTAATTAAATGAATCTTTTACATCTTCACATGAAAATTTGCAGGCTTGACTTATGAGACATTGACCTACTGGTCGTAGGTCAAACGACGGGCATTGTTCCCCTCCGTCTTGCACATCTTTGGTTTGGATCAGAGAGTATGCATTTGGAATTTTTTTTTGGAATTGACTAAGTGTCCATCGAAAGAGGCATCGACACCCCGTACATTATCCTAGGCCCCACCGATGGCAAGTGTAGGTAACTATTATATTTTGACAGTTTTTTGCCAGAATGGAAGGGTCCTCCTCAAGGACCCTTAGGGTGGTCCTTGGGGAATCGTACCTGGAATTTTCGATCCTAAAATTACTTTATTACTTGTTTGACACCTTTCCACCAAATTTCATAAATTTTTGACTCTTAAAACCTTGTGCAATAGGATAAGGCACACTAGCACCTCTTTCATTAGTCTCCGGAATTCATGGACGTTTCTTGACGTCCTGACTCTAAACTTCCAAAATAAATTATAAACATTATTTTTTATCTTAAAAAAAGTATTAAAAACTTTATACATTCATGTGGGGCTCTAAACTAGGTCTTAGATTTTCAAAGTGTTACAAATTGTTAGTTTAAATGCTATTTACAAGTGAGTTCAATCATTAGTTGTGGTTTTAATTTAAGAATTGTTCTTGCAAATATATCTCCACCCTTATGTTTTGTCTTGTAACAAAGAGAGGTTTCAAAACTAAAATTATTAATTGATGGACTATGGGTATTGGGTTGACCTGGGTTCAGCTCGACAGAGTGAATCCTACACTCAATTCGACATATTCAGCTTGAGAGAATGAGCAGACTAAGGTGTGGGATGTTTTTATTTGGCGTGCTTGTTGATGTTTACAGAAATGTACTTGATTCGGTAAACTGTTCGAGAGAAATTTTATCGTCTCTATGGCCTATATTACTAACTAATATCTTGCTAATTTCTAAAAGGTGTAATTACCCATTTGTATACATAATCCTATAATAGAATTGCACCCCAAGAATCAGTCTCACCATTGTTATTTTACATTGTTTTCCCCTACTTTTAGTTGATATTTCCAAACCAAAACCCCCATTTGATATTTGTGTTACCCCCTGATTTGAATTTTGTCTTTATTCAAAAACTTTTATTACTATGACTTATTTAATCAAGTCCATACTTCCCTATTGAATCTTATACACGTATCGCTCTCTGTGAGATTCAACAAAATCTCATTTAGTTGTGTTTTATAGTAATTAATGATTGTTGAAACTTAAAATTTGATGAAGTGTGTTTGAAATGTTATTAATAAAAATGGTATCGTTTCCAGGGGTTGGTGTTGATTGAGATTATTTTGATGAAGTTTAAGTTTTTTCTTTTCAATCATAGTTAGATCTACTTACTTTTAGTTTTATTTTGTGTGTTGTTGCTTAAAACAGAGGAGATTAGTTTCAACGGAAGCAATTGTAGACAAGTGGAACACCAAGATTAAATCAACAATCTCAATGATGTCCATGAGTGGAATGCTAATGACTCCAATCTTGTAGGTGGAGTTGGTTCCATTCATTTGCCTCTGGTTGAAGGGAACGTTGTATTCCATATTATAAGCACGATGTTGCAACTCTTGTAATTGAAAGGGTTATTTGGTGGGTTGGCTCATGAGGATCCGCATGAGCATATAAGGAACTTCGTTTATTTTTGTGGGTCGTTCTCCTTCAAGAACATATCCCAAGAGTCAGCAAAATTGAGTTTGCTCCCAATCTCCTTAATGGGAGAAGCATGTAAGTGGTTGGCTGAATTACCAAAGACACATCATCACTTAGTGGGAAGAGCTTGTCAACGCATTTCAAGTGCGGTTTTTCCCAACTTTAAAGATTATAACACTTAAGGACAACATCATCAAATTCAATTGTTCGGATGGTGAGCTAATCTGTGAGACATTTCTAAGATTTAAGAAGTCAGTGTTGCCATTCCCGACTCATGGTTCGCCCGACAATGTTTTGTTACAATAATAAAGTAAGAATGAAGTATGAAATAAGACTACGATATCCTACTATGTGGACTAAGTTCAAGTAGGGGTATGGGACTTCACTTGTTCATTGCACTAGTAGGCTTTGAGGATGTCATAGGGAGTTCTTTTTAGTTAGGAAATAATATGAAAATATGTAAGTGGTATGAATAATTGTTGAAGTGTACATATTCTTATGTCCACATGTTGCTCATCATGTATGCATTTCACTTATGATTATTGGTATGTGATGAATGTGAATGTAATGTGTGACCAATGTGAATTTTACGGGAATGTTTGGTGTAGTTCGTCGTATGGGATGCTAACTCTACATTGCACAAGTGGACCCTAGGAAGTGTAAAGGTCATTCCTACGTTGTACTTTTGACGTTTTGTGATAGTGTATTATGTGTTGTGTTGATTATATAAATGGTTTTTAGAACCACATAAATACATATTATTACATGTAAATGTCCCTTTCTCATGTTTTATTGATTATTATGCATTGATTCATACTTAATACAATCATTGTACTGATCCCTTTCTTTTTTTTATATTTTGAGTATAGGTTCCAAAAAATTGGTTCGCTTCTATATCCTTGAAGAAAGCTTGGACATTTATTCTCCAAAACGTTGTGGTTGGTCCTCTAATATTTGAGGACATATGAACTAGTTGACACTTTATGTTTTCCCTATTGATGTAATAGACTTAGTAATCTTCTCTTATGTACTTTTGGTCTAATAGACTATTGTGTTTAAAGGGATAAGGATCCTATTTGTAGACTGTCGTTGAACTCTTATAAATAGATGGGGTTGTGAGACGATATTATAATATGATCATGAATTGCTTATATCTCTAAATGAGGTGTCTAATTAAACTCTATAAACGAGGAGTCTATGTAGATCCATAAATATAATATGTGATAAGTCTATGTATACTTCACTATATATATAATTTTTAAATTTTCCGCATTATTTCTAGTTCATTATGCCATGAAGATTATGCTAAGAGGATTGTATGATACCTCTTAGAGGTCAAGTGCACCGGTGATGTCTAGAGGCTACTCTTCGGTCGATATAAACTTGGTATCAGAGCATAAGGTTTTGGAATAATGGTAGGGCTGATTTCACACACACCACATCAAGTAGAGTCTTATTCATGAATGTGAAGCACACCACATTTATGAATAGGAGGCTATGAGATGATTATGAACCTTTTTTCTTTATTACTCTATGATTGTGCTTCGAGTCTTAACACTATGTACTTAACTCTTTCCTTCTAATACTTTTCTTGTGCTTATAGGCCGTGAATACTATGAGGAATAATAGTCAGAGGGTCAAAGAGGACTATGTGAATGAGGCAGTTCCCCCTCCGGTTCCTCAAAAGCCTCCAGTTCCTATTGAACAAGGGTTTATTTCAAATGTTTAGATACGGACTTCCATCAACAGTTTGACCATGTGTTGGCTACTAAAGCGGCTAGAGATGCTAGGGTGAAACCGAATCCCAATTATAGCACCACTGCTTCAAGGATAAGAGATTTTACAAGGATCAATTCCCCTGCATTCTTTGGCTCTAAGGTGGAATAAGACCCATAAGGGTTCATAGATGAGATATTCAAGGTAGTATATGCCATGCGTGTGACCTATCGGGAAAAGGTGGAACTTGCCGCCTATCAACACAAAAATGTTTCTCAAGTTTGGTATGAACAATGGAAGGATGAGAGGCCGGTTAGAGAAATTTGGATTACTTGAGGGGGCTTTCAAAACGGCTATCCTTGATAGGTTCTTTCTCTTGGAACTAACGGAGAGAAAAAGGCAAGAATTCATAAATATTTGCCAAGGGAATATGAGTGTGAAGGAGTATAGTCTCAACTTTACTCAACTATTGAAGTATGCTCCTACCATGGAGGAGGACTCTCGGACCAACATGAATAAGTTTGTTATGGGGATATCCGATCTTGTAGTGAATGAGTGTAGGTCATCTATGCTTGTTCCAAGCATAGAAATTTCTCGTCATATGGTCCATGCCAAACAAATTGAGGAGAAAAAGCTTAAACAAGTTGCTACATAGTTGAAGAGATCAAATCCAAATGAGGGAAATTTCCCCAAAGATAGGTTTGATATAGAATATAAATCAATATTCAAGGAGAGGTTTTCTAATCCATGTCCTTCCAATGCTCCAAATCCTATTCAAATGGGGAGGACTACCCCTAAGCCTAAAGGCGAATATAAGAGTGGCCCTTTTGTGAAAAGAACTACTTGTGCCAAATGTGGTAAAAGAATGAATGGAGGTGTCTTGCCGGTATGGATGTGAGAAGAGTGTTCACCAATTCAATAATTTTCCAAACATTACGGCCAAAGGGAGAGAAGGTACCCAAGATCCTCCCAAAACTCCAAAGCACAATGCTCCTAAAAAGAATCACTTCTATTCTCTCCGCTCTAGGGGTAACCAAGAGAAATCTCTCGATGTCTCCGCCGGTATGTTACGAGTGTTGCCATTGATGTCTATGCTTTACTAGATATCGGTGCCACCTTATTATTTGTAACCCCTTTAGTGTCCATGAATTTTGATGTACTTCCCGATATTTTCCATTAAACTTTTACGGTTTTTACCCCAGTGGGTGATTCCATACTTGTTAAAAGAGTCTATCGGGGTTGTCCCATTTCATTGCCTAATAGAGTCACATTGGTTGACTTAGTAGAACTTGATATGTTGGACTTTGACGTTATTTTTGGGGATGGATTGGTTACATTCTTGTTTTTCTTCCATTGATTGTAGGACTCGGGTAGTAAAGTTTCAATTTCCAAATGAACCCTTCTTAAAGTGGAAGGGGGATAACTCAATTCCTAGAGGTCGTATCATATCTTTTATAAAATCTTGTAAAATAATATCTAAGGGGTGTCATTACCATATTGTGAGGGTGAAAGATCTTGGGTACGACATTCCTCCTATAGAGTCGGTCCCCGTAGTGAAGGACTTTTTTGAAGTCTTTCCCGATGACTTACCCGACATTCCTCCCGAGCGGGAAAGAGACTTTTGTATTGACTTATTACCGAGTATGAACCTCATTTTAATCCCTCCTAACTCAATGGCTCAAGCGGAGTTGAAACAGTAAAAGCTTCAACTAAAAGACTTATTAGACAAGGGGTTTATTAAACCTAGTATTTCTTAATGGGGAGCTCCGTTGTTGTTTGTAAATAAGAAAGATGGGTCCCTTAGTATGTACAAGTATCAACATTAAGAACAAGTATCTTCTCTCTCGGATTGACGACTTGTTTGATCAACTCCAAGGGTCAAGCAACTTTTAAAAAATTGATTTGAGGTCAGGATATCATAAACTAAGAGTTAGAAAGTTTGACATACCCAAGACGGTTTTTTGTAGTAGGTTTGTTCATTTTGAATTCGGAGTCATGTCTTTTGGCCTAAAAAATACCCCGACGGCTTTCATGGACCTTATGAATCATGTTTTTAGAAACCATCTGGATTTGTTCATGATTCTCTTTATTGATGACATATTAATATATTCTGATAGTGAATGACAATGTGAACCATTTGAGGATAGTTTTGCAAGTCCTCAAGGATGCCCAACTCTATGCCAAGTATAGAAAGTGCGAGTTTTGATTGAGATCGGTTGACTTTCTTAGTCCCATTGTGTCTAGGGAACGGGCAAGAGTCGATCCAAGAAATTCGGAAGCGGTCAAAATTTTGCCGAGACCTTTAAATTCTACCGACATTCGAAGCTTTTTGGTTTGGCCGAGTATTATAGGAGGTTTTTTGAGGGATTTTCATCCATCACATATCCATTCATGGACTTTACTCAAATTAATACTATCTTTGTATTGTCAGAGATTTGTGAGAAGAATTTTCAATGGTTGAAAGATAAGCTTACCTCAGCTCCGGTATTGGTGTTACTAGTGGGATGGAAGGGTTTTTCATATGTTGTGATGCTTCTCGAGTAGGTTTGCGGGTGTCCTTATGCAATATGGCAAGGTGATAGCATGTGCCTATAGACCTTATGCTCCTTTCATCGCCTTTTGATCCACTTCCTTCAAGAGTTCGCGTACTGGGACAAAGGCCGGAGCGCTTTTCTTCGGCGATTCGTCAAGTGCGATTGGCAAAGCTCAAGCTTCAACCTTTACGTTCTTTTCAGCCTTTTTTTCCTTTTTGCGCGTGTATGTCCATGCTTCCACTAAAATTTTAAATACCTAAAACTTGAGATTTTTCATCAGATATTGAGATAAAATAATTATTTGAGGACACTATTTCTATGAAAATTAAGACCTAAATGAGTCCAATTTGTGGACTCATCAAGTTGTTATCACTCTCATCTTAGGCATTTGTCTTGAGTTGCGACATCTTATCTTTGTAGACCAAGGATATGATAATTAATGGGTAAGAAAAAAAATTGGTTTTCAGTCTCAAATCATGTTCAAGTGATATGCTTTTTATTTTGATTTTATTTTTTCTTTTAAATGGATTAACAAAAATGGACTACTGATCCTTTCATATCCAGTTCAAATTTAAGAAAGAGTACTCAGGCAAGGTCCAATTTCTACTCCTAGAGTGAGACTTCAAGCAAACTTTAAACACCCACGATACAAGACTACATTCTCAAGTTTCTTCGTTCACCAATCTATTCGTCAAACTAGAAATCATAAACTCATTAGTATCTAAGATGTCATCTATAGAGCCTGACAGTCAAATTTCATATTAAGGTCATCATTTCAAACAGAACTAGTTGTTGCACTGCTCAGCATAGAAACTTCTACAATTTTATAAAAATCTAAAAAAAAACTCCAATCACAATTTATTAGACAAACACATAGTCAACCTCTATTCATTCAAACAAGTATTTGGTAGGTTGTTCACCCCCTCTCTAAACAAAACGAATTTTCCCTCAAAGTCAATAAATCAAAACAATATAGGGATGTGAGAAGGGGACATACCTGCAAGGTTGTGAAAAGGGGCCATACCTACGGCACACAAGGCACAGGTAGTCGGATCATCGTCGACACCCTTATTAATGAGTGTATTCACATAAACCAGCGCTAGATTAGGTTGTATACCACTAACCGGGATAGGTATTCCACTACCAGAAGCACGTTTAAAAAATGCATTTCACAATTGTTTTGCAAGTGCTTCCTCTTCTCTTACCTTTTTCTTCAATTCCTTGTAGGATTTCTTGCATTGTATTCAGTCTTGTTTGGATAGGTCAGCAAGCAGGTCCTCATCAGACTCTCCATCTTTAAGTCTTCTCTTGTCACATTTGTTTTTAGGGAGTTCCCGTAGAGATCGTCAACGGATTGAGTGGTAGGTGCCTCATTTTTCAAGTCTATCAAGGACTCTGGTATGACCGGAGTGGGAACATGTAATAGTTTTTTTTATCTAGTTTATTAACTAGACCTCACATCTAGACGAACTACTTCTTCAACTCGTCAACACTAACTCAATTAGCAGCATGCAACTGACCTTGGACATGGAACTCCAGGCCATTCATCCTGTATTTTAAGATAGCCAACTCCTTCTGAAACTCATCTTTACTCTACTATGTTTCCTGTTTACTACTGATTTGCAGCCAACTTCTCAAAGATAATAGTTGGAACAATGAAAAAAGTACTTGAATCCTGTAAGGTTGAAGTTGCTGGCGGTGATGGTTTCCCCGAAGATGGTTGTGAGAAGTCACCCTACTGAGTGTTGCCTTCAGCCTGTGGGATAACTACTAGTGTATGTGGTTTAACACTCCGGAAGTCTAAAACCTAATCTAGAGCCTCACAGAATGAACTGGTCTTTATAACACTGTTTCAATACCTAAAATAATTTATATAAATCATTTATGAATTTTTAGGGTAAAACATTAAGAAACGTCCATGATGTTTGGTAAATTGTGAAATAGAGGTTAGTGTGCCTTTGCATTTTTCATTGGGTTTCAAGAGTCAGAATTCAATGAAATTAGTTAGAAAGGTCTTAAATACGTATTAGAAGGTGCTTTGTTTTAAAATTTTGGGTACGACTCCCCATGGACCACCCTAGGGGTCTTTGAGAAAGACTCTTCCAAAATGACCCAAAACTTGTCTAATGATAGTTGCTTGCTACGAAAACCAATCGACGAGCCGTTGCCTGATCGATGAGGCGTCTATGGATCCATAGGTAATGCTTAAGAAATTTTAAAAAAAAATTCCAAAAATCCACTCTCTGAACTCATCGACGGCTTGCCAGCACGGGCTGTTGATGAACTTACGGTCCGTAGGTCGGTGAGTTGTCATTTTGTGTATGTTTCACTATTAAGATTTTGTTAAGTCATTTAATTACATTGTTTATTAGGTTGTTAATTAGTAGTTAGGGGAGTGTTAATTAAATAGTTTAAGGGACTATATCAAGACATAACGCTCATTAAACTAACCTAACCCTATTCAATTCCCAAACTCAAAATCTTTTTCCTTCTCTCTATTTTCTCTCTCTCTTTTCGAAGACTCCATTGAAGATCAATTATAAATCACTAGGGATACAAGATTCAACTTTTTATTCCTTTATATTCAAGGATTATTAAGGTATGAAAGATCTTCACCTTTGGGACAACTTTCCCCAAATGGGTTCTTCAAATTTGATTTCCAAAAGTTGAGAAAACATGGTATAATTCTTAATCTGAAATTGATCTTTTAAATTGAACTGTTCTTGGTTTATTTTGATTATTATGGATATAATATGATTGATTATCAGGGTATTAAGGTATTTCTTCATCTTAGACCTAAATTTATAGAAGATATCATGAATTGGCCCTATTATTCGAACCCTAGGTTATGAATTGATGTTGAATTGAGTAGTGATGATGCAATTGACGTGGTTATTGTGTTAAATACTATTATATGATATTATTAAGTATACTAATGGATGAATATGGTTTTTTAATTGTATGACCATGTAAGAAGGCTTGTGAACTTAGATACGTAAGACCTATAATTTTATATCCTTACTTCAATTGTGATGGATTGTACTTCATGATGATGTTCACCTTAAATATTAATAGTGATTGTATTAGATGGGTGATGTTATGATGAATGTAATTGAAATGACTTAATTATATGGATTGTGAGATTATGGTTAAGGTATGATTATATAAGGTTGATTGTGGATCAACTATATGCCGCACTATGACATGATGATGATAATGTGTCAATCTAATATATGAGGGTTGTATTGAAAGGAACTTCTCATGCAATTCCAAATGAGCTAATGATTATGTGTGTACAAGATGTTAGTTTTCTATGACCCATACTAAGATATGATGATTAATAAAGGCTTAAAGACATTTCAAAAGGGACTAGCTTAGCACCTAGTGACCTAGCTATGAAAGGTGTCCATTCCCAATGTGGGAAGGTAGGTTCACTATGATTCTCATGAGATAGATATTATAATGCAATTGTGTATAAAGAGGGTCCAAAGTATGTCTCCTAGTTCTTGAACTATGTTTTCCCCATAGGAATACTAGCATGTGGATCCACCTAGAATGTTATGTTCATGTTATGGTACTACTTGGCAAGTAGTCCACCTTCTTTTGGTGTAGGTTTTCATGACACTGGATTCCACATTTAGCTCATGTTGTCTATGTCGGTTAAGGCCACTGTTTGTGATCCTTTGTTGGGTTTACTTAGTTGTGTGGGATTATGGGACTTCACTTGATCATTGCACTTATAAGCTTCGTAATGGTATATTAGTAATGGTCTTGCATTTATTGTAATGTTATAAACTCTTATACATTCTTTGTTGTTATGACATTATGTTGGAGTTGTTTTGGTTATGTTATCTAATATGCTACTATATATCTTGACTTCACTTTGCTTGATAATGTTGGTCTTGTATTGTATATGGTCTTGTCTTGAAGAATATATGTTCATTGTTTCATATGTGCTTCTGATTATGCATAAAGGCTTTTCAATGTTAATTAACATGGTTTTTGACAAATGTCCGTTTGAGCATGATTTCAATGTTTTATGTGTATATGTTTTCATACTTAGTACAAGTAGTGTACTAACCCATATCTGTATTTATTTGTACAAATAGGTAGGTTCCGGCCATTGAATTCCTAGGAGGATTATTGAAGAAGACTTGGAATCTTTTCTCTAAGAATTGGTAGGTCCTCATGTTGGAGGGTGCTACCTCCTCTATGGTCTAGCTATGAAGTTGTTTTTAATAAAAACATTGTTTATTCCTTTATCACTTTGATATTGATGTACGCCTATAATGTCGTATTGACTTCGTATTATTTATTTCCAATATTTGTACTCATTTTGGATGGTTGAATATGAGACGAAGAATAATACTAATTCTTATTTATCAATTATGTTGTCTAAATGAGAATCATATGTAAGCTTTATATGCCGGAAGTCTAAGTGAACTCCTATGTAGTATGCGAGAGGTCTATGTAAATCTCACTAATAGATATATAAGAAAAGTTTTAATTTTCCGCACTTTTTAACCTATGAAATTTAACGTTGAATGCTAAGAGGCTAGTCTTAGTCCTCTCCAAGGATAATGTCGTCGGTTACGTTTAGGGGGTGCTCCCCAATCGTGTCAAACTTGGTATCAGAGCATTACGTTAAATAAATCTTAGGATTGATGTCTCATTGAACCACATTTACGTAGATCTTTTTCATGGGTGTAAAGAGCGTGACACTTATGAATAAGAGGCTGTATAACGCTTTGGAGAAAAGGGAGGACAAAGAGTAGGAATTCATCAACCTTCGTCAAGGAGGTATGAGTGCGCAAGAGTATTCTTTAAAGTTCACCAAATTATCCAAGTATGCTCCTTCCTTGGTGTCTAACCCAAGGGATGAGATGAGTCACTTTGTTATGGGAGTGCCCGATGACTTGGTTGAAGAGCGTTGTTCAGCGATGCTCCATGAAAATATGGATATCTCTATGTTTATGGTTCATGCTCAAAAAGTTTATGAGACTCGACTCAAGAGGAAGAATAGAGAGATTGAGATAGTCAAGGCATATGAAGGGGGGGTACTTCCAAGGGTAGGCTTGAGATTCAAGACAACCGTAGATTCAATAAGAGGGTTTCCAATCAATTTCTTCAAACTTTCCCAAGGCTAAAAACGATAGGGTGTCTAACCCTAAGTCCCAAAAGTCTAGTAGCGGAAATTCACCGAGTGACAAACCAACTTGTCCAAGTGTGGTTAGAAGCATTGGGGTGAGTGTCCCATTTGGACGGGAAATTGATTTGGTTGTGGAAAAGAGGGTCATAGAGTGAAGGATTTCCCTAATGTGAGGAGTAAAGAGAATGGGAGTGGTCCAATCAAGTGTTCCTAGTTCCGAGGCTCCAAAGAGGAACAATTTTTATGCTCTCCGCTCTAGGCGTGAACAAGAAGAGTCCCTTGATGTGGTATCTGGTATGTTACAAGTCTTATATGTTTATGCTTTACATTATCCCGGTGATACATTTTCATTTTTAACTTCTCTAGTATCTAAGAAGTTTGATGTTCCACCCGATATTTTAATTGAACATTTTCGGTTACAACCCCGACAGGTGATTCCTTGTGGCTTGAAGAGATTTTAGGAGTTTTCGTATATCTTTTCCCAATATAGTTACATAGGTGGATTTGTAGAACTTGTGATGGTTGATTTTGATGTTATTTTTGGAATTTATTGGTTGCATACTTGTTTTTCTTCCATTGATTGTTCAACAAGATTTGTTAAATTCTATTTTCCTAATGAACCCGTCTTAGAGTGGAAGGGGGGTTACTCAATTCCTAGAGATCGTATAATTTCTTGTCTAAAAGCTTGTAAAATGGTCTCTAAAGGGTGTATTTACCATATTGTATGAGTTAAAGATCTTGAGTCTGACGTTCGTTCAATAGATTCGGTCCTTTAGTGAAGGACTTTCCGGATGTATTTCCCGATGACTTGCCCAGAATTTCTCCCGATCGGGAAATAAACTTTTATATTGACTTATTACATATGAATCCCATTACAATTCTTCTTTATCCTATGGCTCCGGCGAAATTGAAAGAGTTAAAGCTTCAACTCAAAGACTTGTTAGATAAAGGTTTCATACAACCTAGTATTTCACCATGGGAGCTCTAGTTTGTTTGTTAAGAAGAAGGATGTGTCCCTTAGGATGTGTATTGATTATCGCCAACTCAATAAATTCACCATTAATAACAAGTATCCTATCCTTCTGATTGACGACAAATTTGATCAACTCCAAGGGGAAAGCTACTTTCTAAATTGACTTGAGATCGGGGTATCACCAACTTAGGGTGAGAGGTGAGGATATACCTAAAAAATATTTCAAACAAGGTATCATCAAACTGAATTCCTAGTAATGCCCTTTTGTCTCATAAATGCCCTGGCGACTTTATGGACCTAAGAAATAGTGTGTTCCAAAATTACCTAGATTTCTTAGTTATAGTCTTGATTGACGATATCTTGGTGTGTTCAAAAAATAAGGGTGATCACATGGGTCATTTGAGAGTGGTATTACAAGTCTTTAGGAACACCAACTATTTGCTAAGTATAGCAAATGTGAGTTTTGGTTGAGATCGGTGGCATTTCTTGGTCATATTATATAAACTTAGGGTATTGAGGTCGATCTAAAGAAAACCGAGGAGGTTAAGAATTTGACTAGACCATTGAATCCAACCAAAATTAGTAGTTTCTTGGGTTTAACCGGCACAGTAGGAGGTTTGTGGAAGGTTTTGCATCCACTGCTTCTCCTTTGACTACCTTGACCCAAAAGAGTGAAATTTGAGTGGTCAGAGGCATGTGAAAGATGCTTCAAAATTTTGAAAGATAGGATTACCCCGCTCCGGTGTTGAATTTACGAGAGGATACCAAAATATTTGTGGTATATTGTGATTCATCCCGACTGGGTTCGGGATGTGTTCTTTTGCAACATGGGAAGGTAGTAGCCTATGCCTCTAGACAACTCCATGTGCATGAGAAGAATTATCAAAATCATGATCTTGAATTGGAGGCCATAGTGTTTGCTTTAAAAATATGGAAGCATTATTTGTATAGTGTTCATGTGGATGTGTATACTGACCATAATAGTCTTCAATATGTTTTTACCCAAAATAAGTTAAATCTCTGTCAAAGAAGATGGTCGGAGGTATTGAAAGTTTACGATATGAGCGTTCTCTTCAACCCCAACAAAGGCAATGTGGTTGCAGATGCTTTGAGTGGTATAACCATGGGTAGTTTGTCTCACGTAGAATAAGGGAAGAAATACCTAGTTAAAGATGTTCATAGGTTGGCTAGAGTGGGTGTTCGGTTAGAAGATTCCCCAAGTTGTGGTTCTGTGGTTCATAACAACTCAGAGTCATCCTTAGTGGTTGAGGTGAAGTCTAAAAAACATCTTGATCCGCTATTAATGTAGTTGAGGAAATCGGTACTTTGTAAGTTGAATGAGTCATTATCCCATGGGTATGGTGTACTAAGGTACCAAATTAGATTTCGTGTACCGCATGTTAATGATTTGAGGAATTGGGTGTAAGAGGAATCTCATGTTTCTTGATATTTCATCCATCCGGGTTCCACCAAAATGTAGTGTGATATTAGGAAGGTAATTGGTGGGATGGCTTGAAAAGGGACATAGCAGAGCTTGTATACAAGTGTCCAAATTGCCTACAAGTGAAAGTCGAGCATCTAAATCCTAGTGGTTTAACTGAAGAAATATGTGTTCCTACTTGGAAATGGGAAGAAATTAATATGGACTTTGTTGTTGGGTTGCCTCAAACCTAGAGGCCAAATGACTCAATTTCATAGACAGTGGATAGATTGACAAAATCTGCTCACTTTATTCCCGTTAAGTATACTTATATGGTGAAGTATTACGGAAGGATCTACATTGATGAGATTGTGAGCCTTCATGAGATCCCTGTTTCCATCATATCGGATATAGGTGGTCAATTCACTTCTCATTTTTGAAGGTCTTTTAAAAAGGGTTGGGTGAAGCTTCGCACCGTTTTTCATCGCCAAACGGATGGTCAAGCGGAGCATACTATTCAAACCCTAGAAGATATGCTAAGGTCATGTGTGATAGACTTCAAAGGGAATTGGTACTATCACTTGTTTTTGATTGAGTTCTCCTATAATAATAGCTACCATTCCAGTACTTCCAGGGATCCATTTGTATCACTTTAGGGTAGGCGATGTAGGTCTTCGTTTGGGCGATTTGAGGTTGGTGAGTCTATACTCCTTGGTCCTAATATTATCTATGAAGATTTAGAGAAGGTTCGTGTTATAAGGGATAGGTTGAAAACAACCTATAGTTAGCAAAAATTCTATGCCAACAATAAGAGAAGAGATATTGAATTCGAAGTAGCTGATATAGTGTATTGAGGATCTCACCTGTGAAAGGGGTGATGACATTCGGCAAGAAGGGGAAGTTAAATTTGTGGTATGTGGGTCCCTATGAGGTTTACAAAGGGTCAGAAAGGTGGAATATGAATTGAGACTACCTAGTGAACTAGTTTTGGTTCATTCGATATTTCTTGTCTCGATGCTAAAAAAATGTATTCATGATCCCGTATCCGTTATTCCTATTTAAGGGTTAGGTGTGGATGAGAGTGTTTCCTAATGAACAGGTTCGGGTGGAAATTCTAGATCGCCAAGTTAAGAACTTGAGGAACAAAGAGGTGGCCTCTGTAAAGGTGCTATGGAGAAATCACCTAGTTGAGGGAGTAACATGGGAGGTCAAGGCCGACATGAAGTCCCGTTATCCTCATCTTTATCCTAGCGAAGGTTAGTTATTCTTAATAATAATGAAAATAATGAGTAAATTTGAATTTGAATTGTTTAGAAAAAATGCATATTTAAAGTAAAAAGGTTTATGTAAAAATTAGTTTTCATGTGAAGATGCTCTTTGGCTTAATGTTGCCTTATTTATGTTTTTCTTATTGTGGTCTTAATTAAATACTATTGAGAATGTTAATGTGTTGTAATAAGTTTTGTCATAAGTGACTTGATGATCATATTGAGCTCATGTTGATATTTAGAAGGAAATTCCTTCTGCTTGATGTTGAGCTCTCATATCTGGTAAATTGATATTTGAGTTGCTATGTGTAAATTACATGTTGAGTTGAATTGAGTTGTGACTCATGTCATTAAATGATGTTTTTGGTTGGGTTGTTAGTCTTGAGTAACTCTATATAAGAAATTTTTAGTGTCATTCGGGGATGAATATTCCTATGTGGGGGAGATAATGTAACATTCTGGAAGTCTAAGACGCGATCTAGAGCCTCACATAATGAAGTAATCTTTGTAACACTGTTTGAAGACCTAAAATAATGTACAAAATCATTTATGAAGTTTTAGAGTCAAAAAGTGAAGAAACGTCCATGACGTCTAGTGAATTGTGAAATAGAGGTTAGTGTGTCTTGGCATGTTCCATTGGATTCCAAGAGTTGGAATTCAATGAATGTTTTTAGAAAGGTGTTAAATACGTATTAGAAAGTGTTTAGGGTAAAAAAGTCCGTGTATGACTCCCCAATGACCACCCTAAGGGTCCTCCCCAAAATGACCCAAAGTTGTCCAATGACACTAGCTATCTATGAAACAAATCAACGAGCCATCACCTGATAGACATGCCGTCAATGGATCCGCAAATAATTCCTTAGCCATTTTCAAAAAAGTTCTGAAAAAAATTCTCTATGAACTCATCAACGGCTTCCGAGGAAGGGCCGTTGATAGGACCTACGATTTGGAGGTCAAGAAGTCGTCGTTTGGTCTGTGTTTCACTTTTAAGATTTTAGTTAAGTCATTTAATTTGTTAGTTGATAGGTGGTTAATTAGTAGTTTGTGGAGGGTTAGTTAAGTTAGTTAAGGGACTGTATAAAGACATAGCCCTCATTAAACAAACCGAACACACTTCAATTCCTAAACTCAAAATCCTCTTCCTTCTCTCTACTTTCTCTCTATATTTCCCAAGACTCCATTGAAGATCAATTCAAGGTAAATAAGGGTCAAAGATTCAACTTCATTTTCATAAATCTTCAAGGATTCTTAAGGTATGGAAGTTCTTCAATTTTGGACTACATTCCCCAAAGTGTTCTTCATATTTGATTTCCAAAAGTTGAGAAAACATGGGTTTCATTCTTAAATCCGAAATGGGTCGTTCAAATTGTATGGTTATTGGATTCTTCTGATTATTATTGATAGAATATGATTGATTATTAGTGAATTAGGGTAGTTCTTCATGTTATACCTAAATGTATAGAAGAGATTATGAATTGACCCTATTTCCCAAACCCTAGGTTATGAAATATCGTTAAATTGAATAGTTATGATGGAACATACATGGTTCTTGAGTTAATTACTATTTTTTGATATTATTAAGTCTATTAATGGATTAATATGGTTGGTTAATGTTAAAGACTATGGAAGAATACTTCTGAAGGTAAATTTGTAAAACCTATGATCTTGAATCCTTACTTCAATTGTGATGCCCTGTACTTGATGATGATGTTCACTTGTAGTATTATTGATTATATGGATTGTGAGATTATTGTTAAGGTATGATGATATAAGATTGACTGTGGATCAATTAAGTTCCTTACTATTACATGATAATGATAATGTGTTAATCTCACAAATGAGGGTTGTATTGAAAGGAAGTTCTCATGCAATTCCAAATGATCTAATGATTATGAATATACAAGTGTTAAGTCTCCTATGACCTATACTAACATATGATGGTGAATAAAGGCTTAAAGGCATTTCAAAAAGGGACTTTAGCTTAGCACCAAGTGAACTATTTATGAGAGGTGTCCCTTCCTAATGTGGGAATGTAGGTTCACAATGATTATCATGACATAGAGATTAAAATGCAATAGTTCATAATGAGGGTCTGAAGTATGTCTTCTAGTTCTTGAACTATGTTTCCCCATAGGAATATTAGCTAGTGGATCCACCTAGATTGATATATTAATGTTATGGTACTACCTTGGAAAGTAGACCACCATTTTTAGGTGTAGGGTTTCATGCAACTAGATATCACATTTATCTCATGTGGTCTATGTCTGTTAAGGCAATTGTTCCCGAAAATAAAATGAACGTAATAATGTGAACTCTAACTAGGATGACTTGTGGGGTTCTTCTTAGTATAGGTATGGTCATGAGACTCTACCTATTCATTGCACTAGTTAGTCTTGAGAGAATCTTTGTAAGATGTTCTTATGTTTTTATGACTCTAATGTTATGCAAATGTTGACTTTACATGTTCATGACATATATGATGTTAATCTCACATATGAACATGTTATTAGTCTATATTTCTAAATATGATGATGACTACTCATGATGCTAGGTCATATAATGTTAGACATTTTTTGTGATCCTTTTTCGGGTTTACTTGGTTGTGTGGGGTTATGGGACTTCACTTGATCATTGCACTTGTAAGCTTAATAATGGTTTATGAGTAATGGTCCTGCATATGTTGTAATGTTATCAACACTTATACATTCTTTGTTGTTATGACATTATGTTTGAGTTGTTTAGGCTATGTACTCTTATATGCTACTATACATCTTTACTTGACTTTGCTTGATGATGTTGGTCTTGTATTGTATATGGTCTTGTCTTGAAGAATCTACGTTCATTGGTTCATATGTGATTTTGATTATTCATAAAGGCTTTTCAAACTAAATTAGCAAGGTTTTGAACAAATGTCCCTTTAAGCATGATTTCAATGTTTTATGTGCATATGTTTCCATACTTAGTACAACTGGTGTACTAACCTATATCTCTATGATTTCAACAAATATGTAGGTTGTGAGTTCCTAGGAGGCCGACTGAAGAAGACTTGGACTCTTTTCTCCAAGTATTGGTAGGTCCTCACATTCGAGGATGTTACCTTCACTATTCTCTAGCTTTGAAGTTGTATTGTCATAAAAACATTCTTCATTCCTTTACCATTTAAAATTTGATGGAAGCCTCTAATGTCATATTGACTTTGTATTGGTTATTTCCAACATTTGTACTCATTTTAGATTGTTCAATATGAGATGAAGTATTTCAATAATTCATATGTATAAAATATGTTGTCTTAATTAGGATCCTATGTAAGCTTTATATGCGAGGAGTCTAAGTGAACTCCCTATGTACTAAGCTTTAATTTGCCGCACTTTATAACCTATGAAATGCAATGATGTATTCTAAAAGACTAGTCTTTGTCGTATCCAAGGACGACTACGTCGATTACGTCTAGGGGGTGCTCCTCGCTCGTGAATAACTTGGTATCAGAGCATGAGGTTAAAGAAATCTTAATGTTGATGTCTCACTGAACCATGTTTACGTAGAGTCTTGTTCATGGGTGTGAATCTCGTCAAGCTTAGGAATGAGAGGCTATGTGATGCTTAGGAATTCTTATTTATTGGTAATCATGAATGTCGTGCCGTGTCATATTTCTTCTAATTCTTTTCTTCTGGATATAGGATTTGAGTTAAAGACGTGCAGCCGCAAGGAGAGCGGAGGAAGATTTAGCTAATGCGAGAGTTCCTTCCCAAGGAAACCAAGTCCCTCCAAAAGAGGATCAAGTACCTACTCAAGGACAAGCTCTGGTCATTACTCCACCAATGAAGGATGAAGAGATAAGGTTGGTAATTTTTATTTTGCTCAGACTATGCATACCCAAGAACAAGCGGTAGCTAATCAAGCTCAAGTAATGGTGGCTCAATCAAATAGGGAGGTTGCACCGCGTGTTCAACAAACTGCTAGTAATACGGCTTCCCGCTTGAGGGACTTCAGTGCGATGAACCCTCCTATGTCCTTTGGGTCAAAAGTAAATGAAGACCCCTAAGACTTGATTGATGAGGTCTACAAGATATTTTATGCTATGGGGTTTACTTTGAATTAGAAGGCCGACGTAGCTTCCTATCAACTCAAGGATGTTGCTCAAACATGGTACACCTAATGGAGAGAAAATAGGGCCTTGAGAGCGGTTCCTGAATCTTGGGAGGTGTTTAAAAGGTCGTGCCTTGATTTTTTCTTTGCTACGGAGTAAAGGGAGGACAAAGTGGAGGAATTCATCAACCTTCGTCAAGTAGATATGAGTTTGCAAGAATACTCTTTTAAGTTCACCAAATTGTGCAAGTATGCTCCTTCCTGGGTGTCTAACCCAAGTAATGAGATGAGTCACTTTGTTAAGGGAGTGTCCGATGACTTGTTTTAAGCTTGTTGTTTGGCGATGCTCCAAGATAATATGAATATCTCTCGGTTCATGGTTCATGTGCAAAAGTTGAGGAGACTCCACTCAAGAGGAAGATTAGAGAGTTTAAGAGGGCCAAGGCTTATTAAAGGGGTACTTCCAAGGGTAGGCTTGAGATTCAAGACAAGACTAGGCTCAAAAAAAAGGGTTTCCAATCAAGTTCCTTCTAACTTTCCCAAGGCTAACAAGGATAGGGTGTCTAAATCTATGTCCCAAAAGGCTAGAAGTGGAAATTCACCAAGTGATAAACGAACTTGTCCAAGTGTTGTAAGAAACAATAGGGTGAGTGTCTAGTTGGGACGGGAAATTGCTTTGGATTTGGAAAAGAGGGCCATAAAGTTAAGGATTTTCCTAATGTGAGGAGTCAAGATAAGGGGAATGGTCAAGCTCAATCAAGTGGTCCTAGTTCCGAGGATCCAAAGAGGAACCTTTTTTATGCTCTCCGCTCTAGGGGTAAGCAAGAAGGGTCCCTGATGTGGTCACCAATATGTTACAAGTCTTCTCTATAGATGCTTGTGCTACATTTTCATTTTTAACAGTAGTGTCTACAACTTTTGATATTCCACCCAATATTTTGATTGAACCATTTTTCGGTTACAACCCCGGTAGTTGACTCCGTTGTGGCTAGAAGACTTTAGGAATTGTCATATATCTTTGCCGAATAGAGTTACATGGGTGGATTTGGTAGAACTTGATATGGTTGATTATAATGTTATTTTTGGAATGGATTAGTTGCATGCTTATTTTTATTCCGTTGATTGTCGAACAAGATTGGTTAAGTTTTGTTTTCCTAATAAACCCATCTTACAGTGGAAGGGGGTAACTCAATTCTTAGATATCATATAATTTCTTGTCTATAAGCTTGTAAAATGATCTCTAAAGGGTATTTTAAGAGTCATAGATCTTGAGTCCGACGTTCCATTAATAGAGTTAGTCCCTTTATTAAAGGACTTTTCAGATTTCTTTCCTGATGACTTGCCCATAATTCCTTCTAATCAAGAAATAAACTTTGGTATTTACTTATTACATATGAATACCATTTCAATCCCTCTTTACCGTATGACTCCGGTGGATTTAAAAAAGTGGAATTAAAAAGTCAAAGCTTCAATTGGAAGACTTGTTAGATAAAGGTTTCATACGACCTATATTTCACCATGGGGAGCTTCAGTGTTTTTTGTTAAGAAGAAGGATGGGTCTCTTAGGATGGGTATTGATTATTGCCAAATCAATAAAGTCATAATTAAGATCAAGTATCCTCTCCCTCGAATTGACGAGTTGTTTGATCAACTCCAAGGGGCAAGCTACTTTTCTAAGATTAACTTGAGGTAGGGGTATCACCAACTTAGGGTGAAAGGTGAGGCTGCACCTGAAACTGTATTTAGAACAAGATATGGTCATTATGATTTCCTAGTAGTGTCCTTTGGTCTCACAAATGCCACGGCGGCTTTTATGGGCCTAAGAAATACGGTGTTCCAAAATTACCTAGATTCCTTAGTGATTGTTTTCATTAACGATATCTTGGTGTATTAAAAAATGAGGGTGATCATATGGGTCATTTGAGAGTGGTATTACAAGTCCTTAAGGAACACCAACTATTTGCCAAGTGTAGCATGTGTGAGTTTTGGTTAAGATCGGTGGCGTTTCTTGGTCATATTATCTCAAGTGAGGGTATTGAGGTCAATCAAAGAAACCTGAGGAGGTTATAAATTGGCCTAGGCCATTGACTCCAACCAACATTAGAGGTTTCTTGGGTTTAACTGGGTACAATAGGAGGTTTGTGGATCGTTTTGCGTCCATTGCTTCTCATTTGACTACCTTGACCCGAAAGAGTGTGAAATTTGAGTGGTCGGAGGCATGTGAAAGAAGCTTCTGAATTTCGAAGTATAGGCTTACCTTCGTTCCAGTGTTTAATTTACCGGAGTGTACCAAGGGTTTTGTGGTATATTGTTATACATCCCGAGTGACTTCGGGGTGTGTTCTTTTTCAACATGGGGAAGTAGTAGTCGATGCCTATAGATAACTCAACGTGCATGAGAAGAATTATCCAAATCATGATCTTAAATTGGACGCCGTAATATTTGCCTTAAAAATATGAATCATTACTTGTATAGTGTTCATGTGGTGTATACCGACTGTAAAAGTCTTCATTATGTGTTTACCCAAAAGGAGTAAATCTCCATCAAAGAAGATGGTTGGAATTATTGAAATATTATGACATGAGTGTTCTCTACAACCTATACAAAGCTAATTTGGTTGCGGATGCTTTGAGTCGTATGACCATGGGCAATGTGTCTCCTGTAGAAGAGGGGAATAAACACCTAGTGAAAGATGTTACTAGGTTGTGTAGATTGGGTGTTTGGTTGGAAGATTCCCCAAATGGTGTTTTTGTGGTTCGTAACAACTCCGAGTCATCCTTAGTTGTTGAGGTGGAGTCTAAACAACATCTTTATCCTCTACTGATGGAGTTGAGGAATTGGTACTTTGTAAGTTTGATGAGTCATCCTCCCGGGGGGGTATGGTGTGCTAAGCTGTCAAAATATATTTTATACCTTGAAAATGGGAAGATATTAATATGGACTTCATTGATGGGTTGCCTCAAACAAAGTGGCAAAATTACTCAATTTGGGTGGTAGTGGATAGATTAACAAAATCTGCTCATTTTATTCACGTTAAGTCTACTTATCTTGAAGAGTATTATGCAAGGATCTACATTGATGAGATTGTGAGTCTTCATGGGATCCCTTTTTCCATCATATTGGATAGAGGTGGTCAATTCACTTCTCCTTTTTGGGGGTCTTTTCAAAAAGGTTTGGGTGATAAAATGAAGCTTAGCACCGCTTGTCATCCCCACGGATGGTCAAGCGGATCATACTATTCAAACCCTAGAAGATATGCTAAGAGGATGTGTGATAGACTTCAAAGGGAATTGGGACAATCACGTACTGTTGATTAGTTCTACAATAATAATAGCGATCATTCAAGTAATTCCAGGGCTGCATTTGAAGAACTATATGGTAGGCGATGTAGGTCTCCGATTAGGTGGTTTGAGCTTAGTGAGTCTTCACTTTTTTGTCTTGAGATTATCTATGAAGTTTTAGAGAAGGTTTGTGTGACAAGGGATAGCTTTAAAACAACCTATAGTCACAAAAAATTTTATTCAAACAATAGGAGAAGAGATCTTGAATTCGAAGTATGTGATATGGTGTATTGAATGTCTCACCTTTGAATAGGGTGATGATATTCGTCAAGAAGGAGAAGATAAGTCCCCGGTATGTGGCTCCCTATGATGTTTTGTAAAGGGTCGAAAAGGTTGCATATGAATTGAGACTACCTAGTGAACTAGTTGTGGTACATCCCGTATTTCATGTCTCCATCTAAAAAAATTTATTGGTGATGCCGTATCCATTCTTCCTATTAAGGGTTAGGTGTGGATGAGAGCTTTTCCTATGAAGAAATTCCTGTGAAAATTGTAGATCGCCAAGTTAATAAGTTGAAGAACAAATAGGTGGCCTCCGTAAAGGTGCTATGGAGAAACCACCTAGTTGAGGGAGCAACATGGGAGGCCAAGGCCTACATGAAGTCCCGTTATCCTCATCTTTTTCCTAAGTAAGGTTAGTTATTCCTAATAATAATTAAAATATTGAGTAACTTTGAATTTGACTTGTCTTGAAAAAAATGCATATTAAAGGTAAAAGGTTTATGTAAAAGTTAGTTTTCATGTGAAGATACTCTTTAGCTTAATTTTGCACTTATTTGTCTTTTTTGTATTGTTGTCTTCAGGAAATAGTATTGAGCACGTTAATGTGTGGTAAGAAGTTTTGGCATAAGTGACTTAATGATCATATTGAGCTCATGTTGATATTGAGAAGCAAATTCCTTATGTCTTGATGATAAGCTATGATATCTGGTAAATTGATATTTGAGTTTCTATGTGTATATTCCATGTTTTTAAGTTGAATTGAGTTTTTACTCATGCTATTATATGATGTTTTTTATTGGGTTGTTAGTCTAGAGTCATTCTCTCCCTAAATTAAATTTTTAGTGTCATTCGGGGACCAATATTCCTAAGGGGGGATAATTTAACACTCCGGAAGTGTAAGACCTGATTTAGAGCCTCACATAATTAACTAATCTTTGAAACACTGTTTTAAGACCTAAAATAATGTACATAAATCATTTAGAAAGTTTTAGAGTCAAAACGTGAAGAAACATCCATGACGTCCGATGAATTGTGAAATAGTGGTTGGTGTGCCTTGGCATGTTTCATAGGGTTTCAAGAGTTATAATTAAGTTAAAAATTTGGTATAAAGGTGTTGAATATGTATTAGAAGGTGTTTAGGGTAGAAACATCCAGGTATGACTCCCAAAGGACCACGCTAAAATTCCACTCCAGAATGACCCAAAAGTTGTCAAATGACAGTGGCTATCTACGAAACCAATCAACGAGCCATCGCCTGATCGACAAGGTATCGATGGCTCCACAAGTGATTCCTTAGACATTTTTACAAAAGTTCGAAAAAATAGACTCTTTGAACTCATCAATGGCTTGCCAGCACGGGCTGTTGATGGACCTACGGTTTGTAGGTTGAGGAGTAGTCATTTGGTATGTGTTTCACTTTTAAGATTTTAGTTAAGTCATTGAATGAGTTAGTTTCTTAGATGTTTAATTATTAGTTAGTGGATGTTTAATTAAGCTAGTTAACGGACTATATAAACACATAACCCTCATTTACCTAACCTAACCTACTTCAATTCCCAAACTCAAAATCCTCTTCCGTCTCTCTACTTTCTCTCTCTATTTCCCAAGACTCCATTAAAGAACAATTCAAGGTCATTAGGTCTCCAAGATTCAAATTTATCTTCATAAATCTTCAACGATTGTTAAGGTATGGAACCTTTTCACTTTTGGACTCCATTCTCTAAAAGGTTCTTCATTTGATTTCGAAAAGTTGAGAAAACATGGGTTTTTTTCTCAATCCAAAATTGATGGTTCAAATTGTACAGTTCTTGGTTTATTTGGGTTATTATGGATATAATATGATTTAATTATTACTGAATTAGGGTAGTTCTTCATGTGAGAGTTAAATCTATAGAAGAGATCATGGATTGACCATACTTCCCTAACCTAGGTTATGAATTAATATTAAATTCCATAGTTATGATGGAATATACTTAGTTCTTGCATTAATTACTATTATATGATATTATTAAGTCTATCAATGGATGAATATGGTTGTTTAATGTTATGACCATAGAGGAATGCTTGTGAAGGTAAATTTGTAAGACCTATGATCTTGAATCCTTACTTAAATTGTGACGGCTTGTACTTGATGATGATGTTCACTTGAAGTATTAATTGTGATTAGTTTAGATAGGTGATGGTATGATGAATGTTATTTAAATGTATTGATTATATGGATTGTTAGATTATGGTTAAGGTATGATGATATAAGGTTTATTGTGGATCACTTCTGTGCCTTGCTATTACATGATGATTATAATGTAAAAGTTTCACATATAAGGGTTGTATTAAAAGGAAGTTCTCATGCAATTCTAAATGATCTAATGATTATGAATATACAATGGATAGTCTCATATGCCCTATACTAAGCATTGCTTATTAATAAAGGCTTTAAGACGTTTCAAAAAGGGACTTTAGCTTAGCACCGAATGAACTACTTATGATAGGTGTCCCTACCAAATGTGGGAAGGTAGGTTCACAATGATTCTCATAAGATAGAGATTACAATGAAATTATTCATAAAGATGGTCTCAAGTATGTCTCCTAGTTCTTGAACTATGTTGCGCCCATAGGAATATTAGCTAGTTGATCCAGCTTGAATGCTATGTTCATGTTATGGTACTACCTTGGCAAGAAGACAACCTTTATTAGGTGTAGGGTTTCATGACACTAGATTCCACATTTAGCTCATGTGGTCTATGTTGGTTAAGGAATTTGTACCAAAAATTAATCTGAACGTAATAATGTGAACACTAACTAGGAGGACCTGAGGGGTTCTTCTTAGTATAGGTAGGGGCATGGGACTCTACCTATGCATCGCACTAGTTGGCCTTATGGGAAATATTAGAAAGATTTCTTATGTTTTTATGACTCTAATATTATGTAAATGTTGACTTTACATGTTGACGACCTATATGAAGTTAATCTTACTTATGATCATGTTTTTGGTCTATATTGCTAAATATGATGATGACTTCTCATGATGCTCGGTTATATGAAATTATACATCACTTGTAATCCTTTGTTTGCTTTACTTGGTTGTGTGGGGTTATGTGACTTTACTTTATCATGGCACTTGTAAGCTGAGTAATGGGTTATGCGTAATGGTTTTGCATATGTTGTAATGTTATGAAATTTTATACATGCTTCGTTGTTATGACATTATATTGGAGTTTTTTTGGTTATGTGCCCTAATATGATAATATGTATCTTGAATTTAGTTTACTTGATGATGTTGGTCTTGTATTGCATATGGTCTTGTCTTGAAGGATATATGTTCATTGGTTCATATGTTCTTTTGATTGTGCATAAAGGCCTTTCAAAGTAAATTAGCATGTTTTGTAAAAATGTCACTTTTAGCATGATTTCAATGTTTTATGTGCATATGTTTCCATACTTAGTACAACTGGTGTACTAACCCATATCTCTATGATTTCAACAAATATGTAGGTTCTGAGTTCCTAGGAGGCCGACTAAAGAAGACTTGGAATCTTTTCTCCAAGTATTGGTAGGTCCTCATATTCGAGGATGTTACCTGCTCTAGATTTGAAGTTGTATTATCATAAATACATCTTTCATTCCTTTATGTACCTTTTGGATATTGATGTAAGCCTATAATGTCATATTGACTTTGTATTGATTATGTCCAACATTTGTACTCATTTTAGATGGTTCAATATGAGACAAAGTATTAGACTAATTCCTATGTATCGATTATGTTGTCTAAATGAGAAGCCTATGTAAGCTTCATATGCGAGGAGTCTACTTAAACTCCCTATGTAGTATGCGAGAGGTTTATGTAAACCTCACTATATGGATATATATGAAAATTTTTAATTTTCCGCACTTTTTAACCTATGAATGTGATGATGAATGCTAAGAGACTAGTCTTAGTCCTCTCCGAGGATGAAGACGCCGGTTACATCTATGGGGTGCTCCCTGTTCATAAGTGGTACTTCTGCTAGTGGTCCCAGTGCTCCTAATTTTCTCCCTAACGGAGAACTGGTGACATCCTTAGTTTTGCAAAACAGCAGTTTTCCTAATGCCTCAAGCGGTTTATCCATAAATTTATTTGGGAGAATGTTAGATTGAAAACAAAATTCCCCTATCAGACTAGGAAACAAAAATCCTAATCACTCATTCAACATCATGTCTCATATATCATTAGAGATGATCCAAACCACATTCACAAGGTAACCGGCCATGATGTGAGCAAACAATGATGCTAGTGATAGGAAAAGTGCATTATTATTTTCTGTGGGTTACAACTGTTCTTCAACTATGGACCACCAATGTTTGGCTGGAGAATTTCGAGATGCCTTCGTAACATGAACATTGTGGCTCAAACACACATGCTACCACTTATCCTTCTAAAACAATATAACCTATAATCCAATACATGATTCGTTGTCGCGAACTAGGATCCTCCATCTCAAATTCACTAGTAAGAGTACGGTATTTACCCTCAAATAATCCCATAGATGTTGGTGTTATGTAATCTGGGCCATGTAGAATCCTATTTATTATATGTTCAAAAATGTTCATGATATTTCCCCTCATAGTGACTGTATCCAAAGGACCCAACGTGTATGCAATTGTCTTATGTGTTTTAGTTTCAGCAGCGACCTTCATTAGAATAGCTTCACAACAAGCATAGAATTCTCGAGGTAGTGTGCCGGTGAATTTTCCAAGAGCATTGTTCAACCATTAAATCTGGTGAAGCTAAAAGAGTGCTTTAATATCTGGGAATGCTTGGATATCTTCCATCACTACTCTTGTCTCAAGCATGACTGGTCTATTCTTAATGTCTCCGAACTTATTGACAATACCATTTTTGAAGAAATCTTCAAACATGTTCACAGTCCATGTAGATTTGAAACAATCAATCAATTGTTGTCACACCACCGAATCGAATTCACAGATGTAAGCATATTGGACCATTCTATCATCTAAATTAACATCATCATCCTCTTTTTCAACAATTGTATCTTCTTGTTCTCTAGTTGCAGCTCCAGGTCTCACTGTAGGTGGAGGTGTAGATGCATCCTCCAGATAAATACTACTAGCTTGTTCTCCATTACCTGAGGTAGTGTCAGGATTTTGTTACCAGATTCCTCACCACTTCCGGAACTACTACCTTTCTCTTCAAGTTGGGAAGGAGTGTTTTAGAGAATGTAAATGGTTATATGAGACATAGTAGTTCAATGTTGTTTATCTTCAATGGTGGTATTTATCTGAACATCAAAACTACTAGACTCCATCGAGTTATCACATTCCAATTGAGAAGCCATAGGTGAAGAATGTGGGTTTCTGGACATTCTTAAAGCAGACATAGCGCCTGAAAAATACAAAACCAATTAGTACGCCTGATCTATCATTGGGAAAGGCAACATAATTGAAATGCAAAAAATAGAATGAGAACAACATAAATAATATTATTATTATTATATATGGGTGCCAAGACGAGTTATTAATTAAAGATTTGAACTCACTTAGGGTTTTATTTATATAAATTTAGTATATTATTTTGTGCCAATAACTCATGTTAAACCCTTGATTTCTAGGTATAGGGATTAAGGATAAAAACAGGGACACTAATTTACAAAAAAGAAAAAAATAGGCTTAAAGAATGAAGAAAGGGAAGCCTGATGATCGCCAAGTCGACTAGGTGCTAAACTAGAGTCCCTTTTTAAAATGTATTTAAGATTTCATTGATCATCATAGCTTAGTATAGGACATATGAAACTAACCCTTGTATATTCATATCATTAGCTCATTAGGAATTTCACGAGAATTTCCTTTCAATACAACCCTTATATGTGAGATCAACACATTATCGTCATCATGTCATTATAAGGCACATAGGCAATTCATAACCAACTTTATATTATTATACCTTAACATATTGTCACATATTCATAGAATCAAAACTTTTCACTTATATCATCATGCCAACACCGACTTAATACAATAACAATATATACTTCAACTGAAATTAATCACAAGTACAAGCCACCACAAATGAAGTAAAGGTTTAAGATCACAATTCCTTAACAATTCTCCTTTAAAAGACATCATCATTGGTCTTACCCTAAACCAATCCAATTTCATTATCAATAGGTCAAATAAAATCATTCAATAGTAATCAACCCAATAACTAAGTCAATTTCATCAATACTAATCAATTCAACATGAGTTCATAACTTAGGGTTAGGGAATTTGGGTCAATTCATGATCTACTCCACATACTCGGTTAATTAATCAAGAATTATCATAATTGAACCATAGGAAAACATAATAAAATCATAACAACCAAAAAAAACTAAAAACTATACAATTTAGAAGATCAAATTCGTATTAGGAAGAACCTATATGAAATCATCTTTTTGAAAGCCAATTTTAGAAGAACCCTTTGGGGAAAGGAATCTCAAAGGTGAAAGGTTCCCATACCGTGATATTCTTTGAATATTGATGATTAAAATATACCTTATTGATTCCCTAGAACTCTTAGACCTTGGTCTTCTATTGAGTCTTATTTGGGCGAGAGGAAGTTGAGAGAAGGAAAAGCAATTTGGGTTTTGGGATTATGAAGTGTTAAGCTGGGTTTTGGCTTAGGGTAGTTTATATAGTTTCCTAAATAATCTTATTAGAAAAACCCTAATCGAACCCCTAGATAACTAACTTAATTAAATGAACCAGTTAAAACTTAACAGGAAAAGTTGCAGGCCTAACCTACGAGACCTCAACCTACGGGTCGTAGATTAGTCGACGGGCACTGTTCCCCTTAATCCCGCACATCTTTGGTTTGGATCGGAGTGTATGCATTTGGTAATTTTTTTGAAATTTTCTAAGTTTCCATCGAAGAATGTATCAACGCACCATATATAGGCTTAGGCCCTATCGATGGCAAGCGTAGGTAACTATTGCATTTTGACAGCATTTTTCCAAAATGGAAGGGTCCTCCTCGAGGACCCTTAGGATTTTCTTTTTGGGATTCGTACCTGGACATTTAGACCCTAAAACTACTCTAATACTTCTTTGAAACTTTTCCACCAAATTTCATAAGTTTCCGACTCTTAAAACCTTGTGCAATACGCTAAGGAAAACTAGCACCTCTCACAATGTCATGGACATTTCTTGACAGCTTGACCCTAAAAACTCTTAAATGACTTATAAACATTATTTGTTTATCTTAGAAGTAGTATTACAACCCATATTCACTCATGTGAGGCTCTAAACTAGGTCTTGGATTTTCAGAGTGTTACAAATTGTTAGTTTAAATGATATTTACAAGTGAGTTCAATCATTAGTTGTGGTTTTAATTAAAGAATTGTAGTTGCAAAGGTATTTATACCCTTGCGTTTTTCCTTGTGAGAGAGAGATGTTTTAAAACTAAAATTATTTATTGATGGAATATAGGTATTGGGTTGACTTGGGTTCAGCTCGACATAGTGAATCCTAAACCCAATTCCACATATTCAGTTCGAGAGAATGAATAGACTAAGGTGTGGGTTTTCTTTATTTTGCATGCTTGTTGATGTTTAGAGAAATGTACTTGATTCGGTAAACTGTTCGAGAGAAAGTTTATCTTCACTATGGCCTAGCTAATTTCTAACAGTTGAAAATACCCCTTTGTCTATATAATGAGATAAAACCTAACGAAAATAACAATTCTAGAATAGTGTCTTGCATGTATTAATAATTCTTTCGCTTAGAAGTCTTTTTAACGGATTGCCAACGTTAGAACTCACCTTAATGCTACTTGCCGGACCAAGGAGGTAAATAATAGAAAAAGAATTATCAACATAGATTTAGTGTATACTATCTAATAGGCTATTATGGATTGGTACGAGGTAATAACTTAGTCAAATATCGAATACAATGCTTAATATGAGGTAAAGATAAGGGTTAGGATAGCAACACACGTAGCCGGACCAAGGTGCGGAGTGACATTTCCTAGATGCCGGACCAAGGATTTAGAAATACATAACTTATCACTTTGCATGCAAGATACTAGGAAAGAATTGTTATAGTTAGAATTATCAAGTTATGAACCTGTGGGGAACACGTAAACCCTAGTTACTTTGATTAATTGATTAAACTCCAACATTCAAAGCTGTTAAGTGTCTCTTTCAATTTCGTTAGTTATTTTCATTCATTTAGAAATAGAAACCCTCCTTTTATTGTTTTTGCGTTCCAAGGAAGTAATTGACCGACAATAGTAATAATAGGTTAAAGTTAAGTCTAAACTATTTTCCTCGTGGGAACGATCCCAACCTCACTAGTTGGGTTATTTACTTGACACGACCGCTTTACTTATTATTTGAGAAGTAAGTTTGAGCGTATCAAGTGACCGCTTTAAAATTCTATGATCGTATAATTACACAATATAAATGCATAAATTTAACACTGGTCATAAGAAATATATTTGAATACGATAGCAAAAAAATTAATAAATAAACTAAGATTCTAAGATCGTGGTTGTTTCTTTAACTATCAATCACAAAATAATTGTAAAAATTTAACATTGGTCATAAAAATGATATTTAAAAACGATAGCAAAAAATTACTAAAAAGCTAGAGTAAAAATATATTGAAAAATTTAATTTTGCAACTTTTTGTTTAAAATTAATCTAAGAAGAGCAAACGGTACAATGTGAAAGAAAAAATAGTTCAAGGAGAAAAATAGATAAATAATTAAAAGGAAGTATAATTGAATATTAGAAGGTAGAAAGAGAACTACAAAATTTAATTCAAGTAAAGTCGGAACAATGTGAAAGCGAAAATAGGTTAAGGACAAAAATTAATAAATAAATATATAAATTACTTAACTAAATAAAGAAAGTATAATTAAGAGTTGAAAAGGTAGAAATAATGTGTTTATAGGAATATTGGACTCAGGCTAAGAAGCAAAATGTAAACCTTGAGCACCTACATGTAACCAACACGCCAACTAAATCATTAGTTGTATGGGTGCTCGCTACTGCTTTTATACTTTAATTTCTATATATGTATATATAGCTCTGTACAAGATTAATGGGTGCTCGAGCGCTCGAAAATCACTATGTGAGTCTGCCCCTGTCTCACTCTCCAAATACTCTTTAATGAATGACTTATCAGTCATATAAAATGATTAAAGATTCCTAATATGATAATCCTTAATTATTAAATTTAATGATGTGCATCAACTTAATGTTACATTTTTTTACCCTTGAGTATTGAGCAATTCATGGCAAATAATAACTTGGAAAAGAAAAACTACTTTGCTCCTTTAATATGAGAAATTGGAAAAAATATGATGGTGCGTGGGGATGTAATTATGAGGAAGAGAGGAAATGGGAACGTATATTATAATATATGTATAATTGATAAAATTGATAATTGGATAAAATTGAGAAGTTATAACTATTTGTAACCCCTTTTATGTTTTAACTATTACAGTTAAATTCTAACTTATCTTTTTAAATTCTAAGGATAATGCACAAGTATTTCTCAATCTATGTCCTAAATTTAATATGCACACTTATACTGTACTAATGTTCTATTACCCCCGAACTTATTTCATTAATAATTATCTATTCCTTTTCGGCCTACGTGACACTATCTTGTGGGCCCAACACTGATTGACTTTTTTTTTCAAGCTAGTACCACGTAGGTCGAAAAGGGGTAGAAAATTACTTATAAAATAAGTTCATGGGGATAATAGGAGGGGATATTAGGACTTTAGTATAGTATAAATGTGTCTCTGAGATTTCGAGCATAGATTGAGGGGATACTTGTGCATTTTTCATAGATTCTAAATTCTAACTTATCTTTTTAAACAGTAACTTTTTTTTTAAAGAAAAAAAAAAGAACTTTTTACTATGCTTAAAACACTTGCGCATCTTTTAAATATGGAACTTTTAAAAATTAATTTTTTTTAGAATTTGATAGTTACAACAAAATTGTTTTTTTTCACACAATTGATAATTTTAAAATTGTGAATACGTTTTTATATGATTTATGTAATTTTAATTATAAAAAATTTCAACAATTAAATAAATCTCTTAATTAGTGTATATTTAATTTGAAAATTATAATTAATTTAGAATTTAAATATTTCTAATGATTTAGGAATTATTATTATTATTATTATTATTATTGTTATTATTAAGTATAATTTAATTTTACCAATTACTTATTTCAAAAATAGAAGTTCAACAAATATAATACAAAATAATGTGATACAAACTAGTTTGTTAGAATTATTGTAATTAATTTTTAATTCCCAATTGTAAATAAGATATCTCATTTTTGCTGTAAGTAAGGAGGTTGGGGGAAGATAGTTAATTTGAACTATTTTAACCTATTTTAAGTTTTTTGCCCATTGGTACTTTTTTATTCTTTTGCATATTAAATATAGTTTATTCAAAAGTTATTTACTTATTTTATTTTATTTTATTTTTGTGGAGTTGATATGTGTCGTTCTAATCCTAATTATTGACGTGTTTTTATATTTATTTTTTAATTAATTATTGATTATTAATTATTTAAAATACCAAAAAATGTGATTTTGACATCTATCATTTTTTCTTCTCATTTTATATATAGATAGATTTTTATTGTTTTCATTTTACTTTTTTCAACTATTGCTTTTATATTTACTGTTGACTTTCAACTTGTTCCTCAAAATATCATCTTTATTTAATATAATATTCATTTGATCTATGTATTATATGAAAATAGTTAATAACAATAGAGTTTGGAAATTGGGTGATACGCTATCCATAATTCTATACAAAAACAGGAGTGATATGGACCAAGTTAATTTGAATAATGAGTAAAAGGGAAATTCGAAATCAGCTATTAATGTTAAAATTGTGACAAATAGCATAAAGATATTGTCTAATTCATGGCAACAATATCAAAAGTGGCATATATAACATGTGTGTAGAATAAAGTTGACACTAGTCAAATATTGTAACAATTATATTATTGATCTCACGAACATTAGTTATCTATTATATTGATTATCAGTGATTACTAATTAAGAAATCAATCGATTGAAGAAATATTTGTAATTTAGAAAGAAACAAGACAATGAATGAATGACTTATGTGATTAGAGCAATAAAAATGTTAAAAATAATTGATTGACAGAGTTATAATTAGACTTTAAGCATGTTGCTCCCATGATTCTTATTACACTTGCATATAATCCTCTTCTACAATATAAAAACCTCTTCTAATTATTTTTAACTATTACAATCTCACTAATTAATATAACTCTTCTGATTGTTTGATTAGTGGTAATAGCATAAGCTTAAGATATGAAAAATTGTTGAAATAACTATTTTCGATCAACTATATTCACTCGTGACCATTACTAAACCAATTTGGCCGCTTGTTTAAGATGAAAATGGACGAATCATGATCATTTTTATGTGAAAATAGAAGTTAGGTGTAATACCCTTTACCTTCTTCCAAAACATATACAACTAAGTGAACTCAAAAAAAAAAAAAATTGAACTCGAGATAGTAAAATGTGGTATTTGGTATTAAAATCTAAAGTGGTCAAGTGCGTATTAGTGTTAAGGTCTTGTAAAAAAACTAAGATTGATAAAATTGTATAAAATAAGTGAGGTTCTTGCTTGACTAAATTATGCTAGTAGATGACAAGTAGGTGCATCACCTACTTAAAATATATGGACCAAGTAGGTGCAACACCTTCTTAAGTATGGCTTAAATTAAACACAAATGGTGGTTGCAAATGAACTACAAGAGAGGTGGCAAAAGAGAACCTACTAAAGCCAGAAAAAAAAACTGATACAAATGTATCATTTTCTCTCATCCAAATTTTAAGTCTCTCAAGCTCTTATATTCCCTCCTCTCTCTCAAGTTGAAAAACCGCCAAACATTCCATTTAGGGTTCTAATTAGTATTCTTCATGTTGTTTCTTTCAAAGTAGTCACAAGATCACCTTCTCTCGTACATGGTTTTAAATATATTGGAGAGTTATTCAAGGGAATGAAGTAGAGAGAGATCTGTAGGTGTGGTCACCAAAGGTATTATCTCTCTCTTACAAAGATTAAAAACTTTCATGATATAAGATTGGGTTCTTTCCCTCATTTTCATGTGATGCTTGTGTTGATTTTCCTATCCTATTTTGTGGTTTATAAAAGGAAACAAGTACAATAATTGATGGAGAAAAACATATTAATACAACCAAGGTAAGGTTGTCATGTCTCGAGCCTATACCCTGAGCGGGAATGCCACTCGAAGATTATTATTGGCCTCGAGCAGAACCTTGTCCTAACTTACTTAACTCAGCGAAAGACTTAACTCAATAAAAACAATCTCGTATAATAACTGCAAGAATAATAAGTTGGCCAAAATGACACTCAAGTCTCATAACAAAATATCTTCAATACAAAGATGAGAGACTAAAAAATAACTGTCTGTGAAGCCTTTATAATACTAAGATCGATGTTGGTACAGACCCCACCAATATCCTATAAAAGAAAGACTAAAAGCGAATAAAAGTATCCTCTAGAATGCGAGGAGGCTCACACTTACTCTGGGTGCTCAGTTGGATCAACGAGGTGCTGGATGATGTTGTTCCTCGTTACCTTATGATGTAGGCCAACTAGCATCAGTACATTGAATGTACGATTATGAGAGTTGGAATGCTAACAGCAACCTAAGCTTGAAAAAGAGTAAGAAGGAACACTTACCTTGGCTCTGCTCAACTCATGAATAACTTAACTTAATATAAAGCAATAAAACACATGCAATATATAAGAGCGTGTAAAATATTGAAAAAGCTTAGTTCGTTTAAGAAATGCAATAACAAACTAAAATTTACTTATATATGAAGTAATATAATTTATGTGGGAAATTCTCGAACCAACAACCAACACTATGTGCTTAAGTTATGGTACAACATCTTACCCCATGTTGCATGAGGATCGTCCTATACCGTGCCATCAGTATAGAATCTTAACTACAAAGTGGATCCACTAGTCTATGCTAAAAATCACTAAGGAATCAGCTAAAAAGTATGACCCTTCTTCTGTCCATGTTGGATACTAGTCTATGCTCAAACTTAGCTTTAATACCTCTTGGAAATCATTGTCCTCTTTAATAAACGATCCCAAAGGCTCTATTGTTAGTCTCAACTCTTTTTCTTGCTCAAAATGTGAAAATATATTTAACCATTAGGGAATACTTAGTTCCGTTATAACTTTTGAGAAATGAACTCAACTCTTTACTCATTGATTAACTTGAAACTTGAGCCTTAGAGTAAAGTTAAAATGTTTGTTAAAGACTCTTGAAAACTTTAAGAACTTACTTTGACTTGCTTCATAACTTTTAGACTTGAATCTTAACTTCTTTATCTTTGATCTTAACTTTACTTTAATTGGATTATGAATTCAAGGTTCATGATCTCATGTTTATGGATGATTTCATGATGTTCAGACGTACCTTAGAGTATTAGAATCAACTAGAAAAGTAGATACATCACTTAGAAACTAGTTCGGAAAGATGGGGTAAGAATGGGGTGAATTGTCCTCCTTGGAGCTCTGAGAGCCATGAGCCACATCCCAAATTTCAGAGGCTAGGTTGGGAGGCTTTGGCTGGCGCGGCGGCTCAAGGCCACTATGGGAGGTGCGGCGCCCCAACCCCTGTACAGAGGTGTTCTCGACTTTTTTCCTTCAATTTTCATCTCTAAACCCTCTAAACTTCCATGGTTGTTTCCCAAACACTTAGGATCATTAGTACTCTCAATACCCAATAGATTTAACTCGAAAAACAACCCGAAAACACGAATCAGATCAACACTAGACATTTAACAACTCAACCAACAAGAATTCAACAATGTTCTTCAAGAACTTCACATATTAACATGTAAACAACTCACCAATCACTGAATTGAAATAATTTTGCTGTGTGGGTTAACTGAGCAAACACTAAAAGATATCACTTACCTTTATAAGGATCATCCCCAACAAATTCCACTTGCAAATCTTGATGTTCTTGGCAAATTCTTAACTTCTCTCCCTTTCTTTCTTTTTTTCTCTCTTCTCCATGCCCTAAGCGTAATTCTAAGTTTTTCAAACTGATCTAAAACTTCTTTTACATGAATAAAACCGTAAAAATGGAATAGGAAATTAATTGGTGAAAAGACCAGTTTGCCCTTTCATAAATCAAGATTTTGAACTTTCCTCAATCCAATAATCCAAATTCCAAAAGGAATAATTCAGTCATATGATATTGAAATCGCGCAAACTCGGCGATATTGGAAATATCTTCCCAAAGGCTTTACAACCATATCAGAAACTACCTCTAGCTCATCTTGAGCTAGAAATTATGGCTGTTTGAAATGGTCCAAACTCAATTTCTTAACTAGACAAATTTTCCAGATTTTTCCTTTTCTTTCAAAAAATGATTACTTTTAGTTTCGTAGTTTATTCATAGATATTTCAAGTTGCGAGATGTTACAATATGTCCTTCTTAGGAACATTCATCCTCGAATGAGATTTCTTTCTTTAAGTTAAGGGTAGCAATATCAAGTTCAACAGCCATCAAACAAAAGCAAGTAACAACATGCTTACTCATAATTTAGATAGTAAGAAGCAGAAAACTAATACCTTGATCTGCATCCTCTCGGGATTCATAGAGATGTGGATATCTCTTCTTCATATCCTCTTCAGCTTCCTAAGTAGTTTTTTCAAAAAATTGGTTCCTCCAAAGGGCCTTGACTGATGCGACTTCCTTCGTTCTCAACTTGCAAACTTGGGGATCTAAAATCTGAAACGAAATCTCCTCATAGGATAAACTATCCTCAACTTCAACATTTTCAGTTGGTACAATCAATGAAAGATCACCCATGCACTTTTTTCAACATAGAGATGTGAAACACCGGATGAAATGATGTCAACTCTTGTGGTAGCTCTAACTCAAAAGCGATATTTCCAATCCTCTTGGTTATGCAATACAATCCAATATATTGAGGACTAAGTTTCTCATTCTTACCAAACCTCATAACACCCTTCATGGGTGAAACTTCACCTTCAAGTATACCCAATAATCCACTTCGAACTCCAATAAACTTCTCCTAACATCAGTGTAGGATTTTTGACGACTCTGCGCCGTTATCTCTTTAATCACCTTCACCTTCTCCATAGCTTGGTGAAAAAAATTTTATCCTATTAATCCTGCTTTACCAACTTTGGACCACCCAATAAGATATCTTTATCTTCTCCCATACAAAGCTTCGTATAGAGCCATTTAGATGCTTGAATGATAATTGTTGTTCTAAGCGAACTAAATGAGAGGTAGGTGATCATCCCAATTCCCCTTGAAATCAATCACACAAGCCCTCAACATATCTTCTAAGGTCCGGATATTACGCTCTGCTTGCCCATCCATTTGAGGATGAAAAGCAGTACTTAAGTTCAACTTTGAACTCAAATCTTTCTGGAAAGAATTCAAGAACAGTGTAGTAAATTGTGCACCTCTATCTGAAATAATCAAAACTAGGACTCCATGATGTTTGACCACTTCCTGAATGTATAATTTTGCATACTCCTATGCTGAATTGGTAGTGTTTACCGGCAAAAAGTGGGATGATTTTGTCATTCTATCGACAATCACCTAGCCCTGCGATGGAGTTCATATTACTTATCTCCCACATAAATTCTGGAAGGTCTATATTCTGAGCCAACCTTCTAGGCCTTTGGTTCTCTACTTTCACTTGCTGGCAATTGGGAACTTGGCAATAAATTAAGCAATACACTTCTTCATACCATCCCACTAATATACCTCTCTCAAATCGAAGTACATCTTTGTGGAGACCGGATGGGTGGAATATCTGGAGCAATGTGCTTCCTCCATGATCCCCTCTTGTAGCCCATCTACCATTGACACACACAACCTACCATGAAACTTTAACACACCATCTCCCCCTTGTTCGAAAGATAATACTATTTCCTTATGAACATTTGCCTTCAAATCAAGCAAAATGGGGTCTTGGTCTGTTTTTTCTTTCACCTATGACACTAGTGATGATTTGGCACCATTTGTCACCACTATTTCTCCTTCTGTGGAATCCATACGTCTGACTCCTAGGCATGCAAATCTATGCATATCTTTTTCTAGTTCTTTCTTTTCTTCTTCAAGATGGGTGGTACTACCCATAGACGACTTGCTTATGGTATCAACAACCACATTAGCCTTACCTGTGTGGTAATGAATGCTCATATCATAGTCTTTGAGAAATTCAAACCACCTCCTTTGCGTGAGATTAAGCTCTTTTTGAGTGAACACATAGTGTAGGCTCTAGTAATCAGTGAATATATCAACATGAATGCCATACAAATAGTAAATCCATATTTTAAAAGAAAAAACTATAGTATCCTACTCTAACTAATGGGTTGGATAGTTCTTCTCAAGAACTTTCAATTGTCTGGAGGTATAAGCTATAACCTTGCCATTTTTGCATTAGGACACAATCCAAACTAACTCTAGATGCATCACAGTACATCACAAAACCCTTAGTAACTTCCGGGAAGGTCAAAACCGGGGCAGTAGTCAACCTCTTTTTCAATTCCTGAAAGTTTTCTCGCAAGCTTCAGACCATTAAACATAATTGTCTTATGAGTCAGCTAGGTCAAAGGTGATGAGATAGACAAAAACCCCTCAAAAAACCATCTATAGTAGCCAGCCAAACCCAAGAAACTTCTTATATAAGTTGGAGACGTGGTTCAAGGCCAACTGTAAACTACTTCTATCTTTTGGCTGTCAACTCTAATAACATCGCTAGAAACTATATAGCGCAAGAATGCCACAAACTTAAGCCAAAACTCACATTTTGATAACTTAGCATATTACTCCTTATCTTTCAAAGTCTAAAGAACTATTCTAAGATGAGTGGAATGATCCTCTTTATTCCTTGAATAGATTAGTATGTCATCAATGAAGATGATATCAACCATATCTAAATAAGGTTTGAAGATCCTATTCATAAGATCAATGAATATTGTAGGCACATTGGTCAACCCAAACGACATGAACAAAAATTTATAATGCCCATATCTGGTTCTAAAAACTGTCTTTGGAATATCACATTCCCTAACTTTCAACTGATTGTAGCCTGATTTGAGATTAATTTTCGAGAAGAAGGAAGCACCCTGAAGCTAGTCGAATAGATCATCAAATCTAGGAAGAGAATATTTATTCTTGATGGTAACCTTGTTCAATTGGCTGAAATCTATATACATACTAAGTGAATGTTCTTTCTTTCTCACAAATAAGACCGGAGCTCCCAAGGTGAGATATTTGGTCGAATGGAACTTTTATCTAACATATCTTTCAACTATTCTTTCAATTCTTCTAGTGTCATTCTATATGGCGGAATATAGATAGGAAGAGTATCTGGAATAATGTCTATGCTAAAGTCTATTTCCCTCTCAGGAGGGACTCCGAGTAAATTATCAAGTAAAACTTCTGGAAACTCATTTACTATAGGAACTGACTGAACGGGAGGTACCTCAGTACTTGAGTCATTAACTCGGACGAAGTGATATATACAACCATCCAAAACTAACTTTCTCCCCTTAAGGTACAAAATGAAATGACCCTTAGGAACTGCTGAACTACTCCACTCTATAAGTGGATCATTTGGAATCTGAAACTTGACCACTCGAGATCTAAAATCTATTGATGCATAACAAGAATGAATCTAGTCTATACCTAGAATGACATCAAAATCTACCTTGTCTAACTCAACTAAGTAAGCCATGGTGTTCTTGTGATTGATAGAAACACGACAATGTAACGACCTGTTTAGTCGTTTTGAGCAGCAGATTTTATTTCTGGAAAAACAGGCTGAGTCGACGGATCCCACGACGGAACGTCATGGGCACGACGGACCGTCGTGGGGGTCTCGTTCCAAAACACTTAGAATT